>NW_021775155.1:0-1139 GCF_005508785.2 Acyrthosiphon pisum | reverse complement strand
TTTTTTACTTTTTTTTTTTTGGGAAAAAAATGTAATTATCTAATTTTTACAATTATTTATAATCTTTAAAATAAGAACCAGTAATTGGTTCACTGATTGCACATCAAAACCTTGGCCACCACAAATATTTTATTTGTAAAAGTAAAGTTTAAAACATTGCAAGCCAGGGTTTCCTAAAACTTCCAAATATCCAGAAAATTATAATATAATAAAATAAAGGAACATAATAGTACGTCTGGAGCATTGAAAGGATTAAGATACCTTACAATTACCTAATCGCCATGATGATTAAAAACATAAATTACCAATTATTGCATAGCTCGTACATTTTTTGTAAATTATATTACATAATGAAGCATTTAAATTGATGCATTATTTTAATAATAAAAGAAAATGATAAAACTTATATTTAATATTTTTGTTAATTACATAATATTATTTTATGTATCAGTATTTGACAAAAGATAAATTGCATGGGTCAATATCAAACAGTAGCCAAGTGGAATCATGTCAATGCAGTCCTAATAAGCTATAAGGAAGGACAGATAATATACTTAAGATGATGCTAAATTGGTAACACACTGTTGTACCTATCTAGCCCACGAGCAACACAAATAAAATGTGTATAAGTAAAATCTTATTGTAGCACTACACGAAGACTCCCGGGTTTGGTGCCTTGCGGCTACAACCGCGGACCTCACATTAGCGCTGTGCGCTAGTCGAGAGCCGCGGAGGTTCACGGCCGACGTACGGTGGCCCAGTACGCCAGCTGCGCGTCGTCTAAGGACCACGAGCACCGGGACCGAGGTCCCGTACCAAGAAGACAGGCCGAGTGCCGCCTGAATTCGCCTGGTCCGGCTGTGTGCTATCTCCACACCGAGTATTTCTGGTAATACCCAACCTCCGGTGATACTACACCGGTATAGCGGCTAGACGCCCGAGAGGAACCGACAACTTACCAGAGACTCGCATCCCCGGAAGGTTGCGGCCATTCATCAGAGGTTTTCGCCTGTCTGCGAGAACTTAAATAAGCATCCATTTGACATAACCACATAGTATTCGTATGAAAACTGCCCCCACGATTCCTACCGGCAACGGACGCCCAGGGGCGTGAACCATCACAGGACGCCCGCGGTGAG
>NW_021775154.1:0-913 GCF_005508785.2 Acyrthosiphon pisum | reverse complement strand
AAAGGTATCCCAAACGACATAACAACCGACGAACTGAAGGACGAACTGGAGACCCTGGGCTACATCAAGACCCAAAATCACTGATAGAGACAACTATCAAAACATTCCTGTCCATACTCTCGCCTCAAAATGAATAACTTAAAAATTCTATTTTGGAACTCCAACGGTATCAAACACAAACTCAACGAACTACGCTCCCTCGCACTCCTACTCAAAACTGACATAATCTTACTTAACAAAACCCGTATATCCCCTTCTACCAAACTTCACATTCCCAACTATTGCACATACAGGAACGATCTGCCGCCCGTCCGCGGGTCGCCTGCTCACGGTGGCACTGCCGTTCTAATCCACCGCCGCATCGTTCACCAACCCATAACTCTTAACACACTCGCTCAGACCTCTTCCGTCCTTATCCAGCTAAATGGTCACAAAGTACTTGTATCGGCGGTATACAAACCTCCCGGCGCCGCACTCTCGACTCAAGACTTAGACTTACTGACCAAAAGTGCTGAATGGCAAATCTCAGCAGGTGACTTCAACGCCAAACACCCTTTGTGGTTTAGCCACTCGACTAACGCTGCCGGCCGTATTCTTTTTGACCACGTTCAACAATCAGACTATACTATTACTGCTCCCCTCTTCCCCCACACACTTCGATACAAACAATCGTTACAGACCCGACATACTTGATATCGCTCTCGTCCGTTTACCTTACCCTACTCAAATCAACAACCTCAACGAGCTATCTTCTGACCACAACCCCATTCTTCTGGAGACCTTATGTACTCCGGTATCATCGTCCCCACCAACTACTAACCGCTTCATCAACTGGACAAAAAAAAAAACAATCCTCTCCAACTTACCCAACCCAACTGTACGTCCGACCTCAAACAGTCAGTCAATTGATTCG
>NW_021775153.1:0-816 GCF_005508785.2 Acyrthosiphon pisum | reverse complement strand
ATTTTCAGGAGGGGCAAAGCAAATTTTTGGGGGGGGCATTTATATATAAAATGTATTAAATATACATGCAATGTTTAAATTATTCACATGGATATTCCCATTAAATTAACACAACTATAATTTTCTATCTAATAGTAATAATAATAATAATAATAATAATCCCATTCATAATAGAATATTTTGGGAATTTACAATGAAACATTTGTTTTAAAGTTACAAAACGAATAATACTAAATAATAAAAATAAAACTTAAAGTATTGAGCTACGATAACGATAGCAATCAATTTGCCAACAGTCGTCGTGACACGTCAGTATCGTCGTCATGGCCCGGAATTTCCGAAATAAATACTATAAAGGTCCCCACACACTGCAGCGGTGGCGGTGGCGGTGTTATTAGCAATAAAATACATACCTACCTAAAAGTCTTTCTAATATTTTTTAGGGGGGGCAATGACTGGGTTTAGGGGGAGCAATGCCCCCCCTTGCCCCCCCGTGGTTACGGGCCTGCCCCTCACACGCAACACAGATATAAATATTGGGTGTTTATTTAAATAATTAGACCCACTTTTATAATTAATAAGTTTTTATTTCACTATAGTCTATATTATATTCATTATTTCATTATAATTTATAATTATACATCATGGAACTTGACACGATTTATACCCGTGACAGCAAGACCGTATATTGGTTATCACTTGACGGTTATTAGACTCAATAGTCATTAATCATAATATTCAGATATACACGAACATTAGAGGAAGGACATATCCGGAGTGAAAAAAATATGGTCCGAAATCCGAATTTATCGCATC
>NW_021775152.1:0-779 GCF_005508785.2 Acyrthosiphon pisum | reverse complement strand
GATTTATTTTTATATATACTAGCTAATCCCGTGCACTTCGTTGCCCGTTAAAAATACCAACTCTATATGACTCAAACTTTGTTCAATTTGTTATTTAATATTCTGTGTATGGTATTCAGAACTTATCTTAACTTTTCCATTGCCCGGATTAAAAATTCTGATTGGCAGCAGCTTATTATTATCAGGTAGGCAATCTACCTGCGGTAGATCGCGGACCCCGTGCTGTTTGTAGTTTGTACGTATAAGTGTATGATTTAATTGTAAAGTATCAAAGTTATACCAGGTTTGTCATTTTTACATAATTCCGCTTAAATTGGATTTAACTGACCTAATTCTTAACTGACCTAACCGTATTAAAATGCGATGAATAAAAAAACCAAATTTAACACTCTTTAAATTGGCCATCTTCTTCCCAGAGGTCTAATTTATGCACAAACATAACTGCGTAATGATTCCAATTTATTAATATAATTAAAAAATAAAAAAAGGTGGGTAAGTGGATGTCGCTCTGCTGTACTGCAGTAGGTTACCAGTGGGTCACTGTATAATGGATAGTATTAAATTTGAATTCAATGATATAATATCACTGTATAAGAAAAACGATTCTGAGCGGAGACGGTTTGTCAGTCTAGGTATTAGACATACCTATTATAGCCTATAGGTATACTTATCTATATAGTATTAAAAAAAATGTATCTATAATAGGTATTTATTATAAATTCCAAATTAATCATATCGACAATATCAATCAGGTAACGCGTTATACATCAACAACAAAC
>NW_021775151.1:0-891 GCF_005508785.2 Acyrthosiphon pisum | reverse complement strand
TATAATGGTATAACACATTTAGAGATATGGAATGAATATTCTTGAAAAAGATTAATAGAAGATAGAATATCTATAGATGTAAATATATAGTCAGATTATTTTGCAAGTTTTGGTTATTATGCTGCATGTAAGGATATATATAGAGCACATATTATGAATAATCTACGATTAATACATATGTTTGGTATGAATATTCTAATAATATTTTATGAACATCCTAGTTAGTCAATGAATATTCAAAGAATAACTATAAAGCTGTTAGTAAGAATATTCTTCTAATATGAATTAAGCAATTTGCAATAATTATGCAGTGATTACTATTTGAATATTTGGGTATATGACCTGAATATTCTTAAAAAATATTTATAGAAGATAGAATATTCATAGAGTATCTATAATCGGCTCATTTTGCTAGTTTTGATGACTGTAAGCAGATTTATAGAACACATATAGAACAATCACGAACAATCCACGAATAATACATATCTTCTTTATGAATATTCTTATAATATATTAAGAACATTTATGTGTTACTTGGGTAGATACTATTAAAAATGTTTTTTTCATAACTTACAATTTATGGTTGGCGTTTTTATTTGAAAGTACCATCAAATTAAGCATGCAAAACACGCATTTTGAACAAACAAAAAAATGCTGAACTGCATTTATTCCAAATTTAAAGTTGTATACTTTTGGATTTAAAAAGCGATATTGTTGAGTATACATATACCTACTCGGAAAAGTCACATTTATAAACTATACATATGATTGTTTAATTAATAATATTAATTACAATAATTGTCAATTAATGTTTGTTGAGCGTATTTAAACTAAACTTGATTTTCATATGAACTCGAATAAGTTAATTATTAATTATTAATATAGAAATAA
>NW_021775150.1:0-1320 GCF_005508785.2 Acyrthosiphon pisum | reverse complement strand
AAAAAATAATTTACATTTATTAGAGAAAATATGCATAGAAGAAATTCTTTGTGCTGTCGGAAAATAAATATAAAATGCATAATAAATGACGTGTTCCATTGATTTTTTTTTTATATTAAATATAATTATGTTCTCTAAAATGAAATATTATTAATATTTATATTTTTTAATACAAATAGTAAAACATTGTAATACAAAAAAAAACAAATTGACAAAACACGTTCCTATAATTATTATTAATACAGAAAAAAAACCGTTTTCCTCTCGGTTTTCCCTTATAGTTTGTGACTTTAATATTCGTTCGTGTTTTCTCTCACAAAGTACAATAACATCATTAAGACTTGGAAATGTCAATGCGACGATGGGAAAATTCTTGTCGGTCCAAAAATATTGTACCTACGCTCGCCTATTCCACTTTAATTAGTCATAATGGGGTTCACTATTATCTACACGATATTGTACTACTAAATAGGTAGAATGAGGTATGTCGTAAAATCAAATAAACGATCTCCCCGGAGTACCCATAAGTACCACATTATAGTAGGTACTAACCTAATATAATATTATATGTACGTATTATTTTAAAACCGTATTAAAAAAAGGCCAAACGTTTCGAATTCCCTAAATTAAACGACAAAATTCGAAAAATGTTTACGTACAAAGAATTCGTTATATGTCATAGCGCTGTATAGCCCGTAACCCGACGACGCGACGGTATATAGGTGGACAGCGAGGTATTTTTTATTTTAGGAAAAAAAACTCTGCGCTCGCGTATTGTGTCGACTCGCGCAACACCATATTGCATAATAAAGTATAATAGGTACGTATAATATAATATATTATATTATGTACGTTATAATTCACTATAATATACAGTGCGCGCGTTAAAGAGTTTGTCCTGGCGCAGTATAAAAAACGAGTGTTAAAAAAAAAATGCGACGGCAAACGCGTTTGTGTATTCGCGAGGAATTTTTCCGAACGGTTTTCGTCCTTTTTTCGTTTCGTTTCGAATCGGTCTCTTTCACTCACGGTACATACGACTCGCGAGAGATGCTATTACCGAGTTAGTGTACAATATACCTACATATTATAACACGAAACCCCGCGAAAATTGTTGTATCTGCCATTATTTAGTAGATACCCGAGTGTGCTCAATTCCTGAGTGGCGCACGCAAAGGCGACATATAGCGACGAATGATGATGATGTTATTACCCGTCGTACGACGCTAAGATTTCGCGTGAATATGATACAAATAATAATATTAAATTGGGCGGACTGCGGAAAAAAATGAAACCAAAAAGTCACGTAGGTCGGAGGAG
>NW_021775149.1:0-1048 GCF_005508785.2 Acyrthosiphon pisum | reverse complement strand
AGATGCATTTACACGAGACGTGAATCACGAGAGTAAATCATGCGTTTGAATCCACGACATAAGTGTGATAGAAACAAACAATGTTTGATTTTCAGTCGTGAGATACGAACGAAGATGGCGTGACGTGGTCCATCCTCGAATAAATCGTATAAATGCAGCTTAAGATTATAGACATAATTATAAGTAAACAACGAGAGAAGAATGCACATCGATATTCATTGTTGATTAGATCTGTACTCTATCTAGCGAGAGAACACGCCAATTCTTCGCATCCACACGCGCACCTACCTTCGATAATTCGAGACCAATTCGGCCATTTCAGGGTGTTGCGGGGGGATGCGCAGAAAAACGGATTTTCGTTGGACAACGATGTTATCTAATAGGAGAGTGTCTACATTAAAACACATCGTAAACATATTGTAATAGGTAGGTACTATAATACTACCTTTATATTTATATTACATATCGGGATATGAATATATCATGTAGCTGCATAATACATTAGTACAGGCGTGAGCGATGACGTATTAGCATTAACGATATAACTAACAATGCTATAAAATATTGGAATGTAATGTTTATGCATGGGAAAAAGCGGTATTCTTTGGATCAAGATTTTATGAACTAAATATATTTGGATCATCGCTGATCATCATTGATGATAACAAAATATGTGAAATTGCCAGATTAACATTAGGTGATCTCCAATCGGGTGACTTAGAGTATAAAAAGAAACCCATAACCTCGGCAATAAGCAAACATAAACTTAAGGAAAAACAACTAGGTAGGTACGATCTTTACGGCAGCCATCACAATTTGTATGATAAATGTTTTTTGTTATAACTATTGTAGGTAACCAACATTGGAAGATCATTTCCATTCATCAACAGTTCCGTTATTGGTTTTTCTTATATAAATCATTGGTAAATTAATAATATTACAAACTCTGTATTTTAAAGTAGGTAAACATTCGATAGTTCTACACTAAAAATAATCTCAATTACGTGAAATATTAAGGGATAAATTCATATTTTGATATGAATTATAT
>NW_021775148.1:0-796 GCF_005508785.2 Acyrthosiphon pisum | reverse complement strand
CATAAGCGAAACTCACGAGCAACGCCACGCGGGATGGCTAAAAATTAAAACATTATATGATTTTGATTCTATACCTATGCACAGCGAATTACACTCAAAAGGAGTTAATTAATCACAATTTTTTTCCCGGGCAACACAGGGTTATCAGCTAGTAATAAATTATATAATGGTTCATGTAATTAATAATTTATTATGATGTGAATACAAAACAAATACATAGTTATTAGTTATGATACAGAGTGCAAAATAGTATAATGATACAAAACAAATACATAGGTAGTTATTAGTTATGATACAGAGTGAAAAATAGTGATAATACAAAACAAATACATAGTTATTAGTTATGATACAGAGTGCAAATTAGTGATGATACACAATAAATACATAGTTATTAGTTATGATACAGAGTGAAAAATAGTGATAATACAAAACAAATACATAGTTATTAGTTATGATACAGAGTGCAAATTAGTGATGATACAAAATAAATACATAGGTAGTTATTAGTTATGATACAGAGTGCAAAATAGTGATATTACAAAACAAATACATAGTTATTAGTTATGATACAGAGTGCAAATTAGTGATGATACACAATAAATACATAGTTATTAGTTATGATACAGAGTGAAAAATAGTGATGATACACAATAAATACATAGTTATTAGTTATGATACAGAGTGAAAAATACAAATAATACAAAACAAATACATAGTTATTAGTTATGATACAGAGTGCTTTTTTCTATATAACTATTCTACCGAAATATTATAATAATAGTTATACAGTGTGATT
>NW_021775147.1:0-1687 GCF_005508785.2 Acyrthosiphon pisum | reverse complement strand
GAACCTTACGATAAGTAAGTAATGTCATTATATTTACACACATTCGACAACACTAAGAACTTACAGAGCGCAATGTCTTGCCAGAGGTTCCTATATTGTGTTCAGACTTGACGATTTTGAACTCTAAGATCAAAAACATACCAAATGATAAATCATAAAACTAATGGTATAAAGTACATTGATAATGCGTGGAAGAAGTAGGTACCTACTTACATAAATATGAGATCTGTGTGTGAATTGTAAGTTAAGCATTTTATCACCAAGTTTTCACTCTTGTTCAAGAAAATACATTTTAAGTAACAACTCCTTGTACCTATTGAAATACAGTAGTCTAGGTACCTATACGGCTATACAATAGTTAAAAGTGGAAATTCGACGCAAATACAATATAAATAATAATTTTGCGTTGGTAGGTAGGTACATTTTTATTTCATATTAGGTACCTTATCTATATTATCATGATATATTAATAATTCAAACTGATCTTAAGAATATAAAAATTATCTATTAAGATAAAGTTGAAAAATTTTACATAATCGTCATTATAGACCAATAATAATCTTTGTAGGTACCAGTGCATATATTGTGTCTATGTACTATGTGAAATGTGTATATAAGATTGTGGGTCCATACACTGCGGATCGGTATTAGCATATATAGGTACTATACCTACGCGATGCGCGAGTGCTCACGTAATATAAGGTAAATTTCGTTTATTGTTTTACATTTCAATTAAGAGGCCTCACTACCACGTCTTTTTTTGTTAAAAACTACTGTTTCTAATTCCAACGATACGTGTCGACAATTATCACGATTTTCATTCTGAAAAAATATTCGGATTGTCCGTAATATATATGAGGGAACGATCGAGCCACATTTTTAATTTTTGTAATTTAAATTGCAATAAAACTTGTAAAAAACTCAAAAAATCAAGAATTTCTGACTTAAATATTTAATCAACTAAATACAATTTAAAAAATGTGCCTCGATCGATCCCTGGTACATCCATGGAAAAAAAGAATATTTTGTCAGAATTATGCAAATCGAAGTAATCATTGCGACGTATTATTGGAATAAGAACCGTATATTTGAATGAAAAATAAACATTTTTTTTCATGATCACAATATTACATACTGACATATACGTGCGAGTACCTCTCCGTACCCCTACAATTAACCCGCATGGACACCACACACATAGCTCTCGGGTGGTGATGACGAGATTAGAAATTGCCTAAATGATTCTCCTTAAATCAATGCCATAGCGAGGCCCCGACTGAAAAAAAAGAAAATACCTATGTCATGCCGAAAAACTCAAATTAAAAAGGTGGGCAAGTTGGTGTCACTTTGCTGTAGGCATAGTAGGTCACAAGTGGGTCACTGTAATGGATGGTGTTAATTTTGAATTTAAATTTTTGATTTTATTTTTTGTTTTATTTTATAATAATAAATGGGTTTGAAACCCTTTTGAAAATGTATACATATTACATAATTACAATATATTCATAACAGAGTAAAAAGTTTGATTACAAATAATGATAGATAAATAAAGTTAATTAGATTAGGTCGCTAAAGCTGATAAATATTAAAAAACGAAAAAAGATTAACAAATAGTAAAATTAAAGATCTATAGAGGGATCCTCATTGGCCATTAACATTAAACGCCTAATAGGCTCATTTTTCATAT
>NW_021775146.1:0-797 GCF_005508785.2 Acyrthosiphon pisum | reverse complement strand
ATAATGGATGGTATTAAATTTGAATTCCAATGATATAATATCATTGTATAAGAAAAACGATTCTGAGCGGAGACGGTATGTTAGTCTAGGTATAAGACATAATATTATATTAGGTACCCTATAAATAAATTCCAAATTAATCATATCATAATATTTATTAGGTACTTATAACGCGTTATACATCAACAAAAAACCGTGGTACTATCATAGATATATAATAGTATACTTTAGAAGTTTCAAGTACCCACGAATAATATTATACAATCACAACAAAATAACTAAAATAGTTATCCTACGTTTTTAATATGTAATTTCGTCCAAATTTGTACTTAAAATGACTATAAAAATAAACTGCGTAAATGTATTTTTTAGATTTTTTGGTAACAGAATTAATTACTTACGTGGAATCTTGTTTTAAATTTTCAATTCTTAGATACAAAAATTGAACATTTTATAAATTTTTAACTACAAAATAATTTTTCAAATTAAAATTTAATAAATTTTGTCAAAATTTGATTTTTAAATGCTTATAAAAAAAAATTGTGCCTATGTATTTTTAATATTTTTCAACTGATATTGTAACAATATATCAGGAGCCTTATATTAATTTTTTACACTTTTTGGCCCAACAGATAAAACTTTATTGATATTTATAGAAAAAAAAAACTAAAAAAATTGAAAACTTACAATGTCCGTAAACAGCTCAAAAAGAGTCAAATTATTTTAAAAATTTTATCGTATATATTAAATGCTAATATAAACATTCAGTGAAATTTTCAAGTTTCTACAGTCACTCG
>NW_021775145.1:0-983 GCF_005508785.2 Acyrthosiphon pisum | reverse complement strand
TCTTTTTAGTGCAATTTTTAAAATATTTTTTAAATGTTTTTATGGAAAAGTGTGTTTTTAAATTTTTTTTTTATTTCTCATCTCCGTCGCGTTCTGTTATCTCTTTTCATGTTTTCGCGCGAATGCGTATCGACGTGAATATTCGAATATTTATATATATATATGTGTTGTATGACTTTTCTCGAGTTTTTCGTATTCCCGTTATTATTGTGCGTTGTATGTAAAAAAGTGCGTACGTATGCGGTTCGTAAAAAAAACTGTATTCGGAAACGGCTTCAGTGATCGACATTCAACATTTTTTACATTTTTTCTTTGTATTACTACTTCTACGTAATAATTGTTTTTATTATATCGAATGTTTTAAACCTGTCTTCTGAAGAGTTATGCTCGCTTTAATAAATTGTATAAATGTTATATTATTACTATGCTGTTCTACTATAATATTATTATTGCCTGAGGAAATTTTATATTTATTATAATATATATGATATGTGTAATAGGTACATTAATAGGTACTGTTATGAGAATGCACATCATTTCGTTTTGCATGCGTATAGCAATACATTTAATTAAAAGCTAAGAGTTTTAGTAGGAGCTTGGTGTGTCAATTGTTTATGAAAATGCCGTTACATACATAATAATGTAAGTGATATTAATTTGGTAATAATAAGTAAACATAAAAATACTACAATAAATTTAATACATTTCATTTCTTATAACATATATATGTATTACCAAGTTCAATTACTTCAATTCATACCTTACACTTTTAGTAACGTTTACATTGGCTTACACATATTAATATTACTTTTTTGCAATATTTCATTATTATATATGTTTTAAAATTATAATTAATTGAATTTCAATTCCTCAAATGGTGCATCTATGCTTAAAATATTGTATTATTTGTCATCGTTTTTATGTCGTTGGCATGCAAAAATGTATTATACATGACATATTATACATATAGGTATCATTTGTAT
>NW_021775144.1:5639-6677 GCF_005508785.2 Acyrthosiphon pisum | reverse complement strand
ATTTTAATAAAATATCAATAACTACAATATGATGGTATTCGGAAAAATAAAAGCGCCCAAATCCTATTATTCCTATATAAAAATGCTGGCCGATATAAGAACCATGAACATACCGCTGGCTAGTAACAAAAATCTTGGTTTTTTTTCGATTGCAATTATTCTGTGTCTACACGTTGTATCCGCACAAAGTTAAAACTTAAAAATGACTCCAATCAACCAATTTTTTTTCAACATCGAAGAACAAATCAACGAAATAGTACGAAACGTATTTGGGAATTTTATCGAATCCGGTGTAATGGATAGCTGAATCACATCATCGACGTGATTTCCAACTCAGATGAAAACGACCTGCAGGAAGCTGAAATCGACAACGTCGTCGAAAAAGTAGTCGAATCATGTTGGTTGTTTGCGGTGATGCGTCGTCGATAGGGTCGCGGCCAGTCGAATCCATTGCGACTTCTGAGGACGGACCGCTGGACGACGCGGTGCAGGACGAGGTGCAGGACGTGGATGAAGAGGACATGCCGGCTAAGGGAGCTGAAGTGTTCAATATTTTCGGTGAGTTAGTTGGCTGGCTTGATCCGGCAGCATCGCGATCCGTACAACGCGCTCCGTTCCGTCGGAACCCATTTTCGGCAGCGTGGTGATGCGTCAAACTCGTTGTCCGCAGATTGTGCCGAGGTGAAAGCATCCACTGCAACTCCCGAAGTTCAAATACTCCTTAGCCGAAGACATCGGACTTGATGACAACAGCGACGTGAAGCCATAAAGGTTAATGACGGAGGATACGTGGAAAGAGTACAGACGGTGCCCGGCATAGGTATGTCCGAACACCCGTGGGAATAGCGCTCGACTGCCGATGACGCAGGAGACCTTCTGGCGACGACACGGCGGGTAGCTGTACCAGCGCGGGCAACGATTCCAACGACAATGGCACGACTCGTTTATGCGACAGCATCGGCCGGAGGATTTGGCTCGGGGCCAAGTGGTCTAGAGACTATGTGGTAGGAACACGGATGACTCAACGGCACCGGGACC
>NW_021775144.1:2438-3399 GCF_005508785.2 Acyrthosiphon pisum | reverse complement strand
TTACCGTTGATATAATAATTTTAGGTAGTAATTTATAAAATTAAATATTTCTAGCTTATTCAGTCGTTGATATCTCAAACTTGAAAAGTTTAAGCTATTGTAGGTAAGCCATCTATGAACATTTAATTGTATTATCAAAAAGTAAAAACTTGGTTGACACTGTAGTATTGCACTTGGTCCCACCACTACATCTCATAGTCTATAAAAACAATGTTCTTAGTTCTGACGTTCATACTTGAGTGTAATAAAAATCACTCTGTAAAAAAAGTTTACTTGCGATATTTTATATTACAAAGGTAATGATTTAGGTTGGGATTACCATGCACTTTGCATTGTTTTCCAAATCTATCTACGCAATACTCATTTCATAACATACCTACATTAAATTTTTAAGGTCATTTTTTGGATTTCAAGATTTTTGAAGCATAAAGTTTTTTCCAGGGATGGAAAACGTTTTTAAAAAACGTTATTAAACGGAAAAAAACAAAAAACGAAAACAATTAACATAACGAAAACGAAAAAAAACAAAAAACAAAAATAATTAATAAAACAAAAAACAACTGAAAAACGATAACAAAAAATCCCAAAAACCGAAAAAAATTAATAACGAAATCAAAAACGAAAACAAAAATAAATTATAGTATTATACATTATTAAATTATTTATACCACGAAAAAAAAAAATTTCACTTGTCTTTACTTTTTAATGTTTAACTTTAAAAACATTTTAATTTGAAATCAAACATTTTTAATTTTCTAATTTTTAATAAATTATAATTTTGATTTAAAATTTAAATATTAACTATTAAGATTTAAGAATAATTAATTTTAATTTTTAACTTTTAAGTGTATTTCTATATAGTGCGTTACTATTATAACTTAGTTGAAGGTTATAAGTTAAAAGAATATAATATATTCTGTAAATAATATATATTCTTTTTGATTAACGTTTTTAAAAAAGT
>NW_021775144.1:0-2388 GCF_005508785.2 Acyrthosiphon pisum | reverse complement strand
AATGACGGAGGATACGTGGAAGAGTACAGACGGTGCCCGGCATAGGTATGTCCGAACACCCGTGGGAATAGCGCTCGACTGCCGATGACGCAGGAGACCTTCTGGCGACGACACGGCGGGTAGCTGTACCAGCGCGGGCAACGATTCCAACGACAATGGCACGACTCGTTATGCGACAGCATCGGCGGAGGATTTGGCTCGGGGCAAGTGGTCTAGAGACTATGTGGTAGGAACACGGATGACTCAACGGCACCGGACCCACGGAGATACTCAAACGTTTCAGTGTCCGGCGGCGGTCATTGGACGAATACGTGGCCAAAGGGCTAAAACTACAGAGATTTCTGTTATAGAGGTACCGCTGACTATTGCCTTTTCACCGCTCTGTAATCCCATAACGGCCGCTTGCCGCAGATTCCCCAGCACTGAATCTAGTTTATTCACTCGTTACGTGACTATTGAGTCTCCGCCGTACGCGCTCGTCGTGGCCACTAGCCGCCGCTCATGGCCTTCGAACGTCGCGGCCTGTCCCGCTGTACCTACATCATGGTCGTCATTACGCGGCCTCTAACTCGATCGTCCACGAGAGAACGACACAAAGGTGACCAGTGGCACTACAAATGTATACTGCACCTACTTCACCATATTATCCTATCCACCCCTCCTGGTTTATCGTGTCTCCTTTCGATGGGTACTTTTTTCAATTTGTTTCCACTTTTTATTGTACGAACATAATATTTCGTTTAATTTTTTATTCAATTTTTGTATTAGACTCTGTACATATTTAAAAACCATGTACCTATTTAAAAAAAAGGTTATAATAGCCACTTTGCAGCGCCTCTTTCTGCAACGCCTAACATTTTTCTGAATTTTTCAAAATGTTTTGTTTTTCTATTTGAACCTGTACGTATTCAAATATAGTTTACCTACTTATAAAATGTTTATAATAGCCATTTTCCTCTTATTTTTTCAACAACATATTTTTTTTCTTCAAAATTTTTAGTTCACAATTTTGTATTTCAACAACCTATTCAAAATAACTATGTATTTATAAAATGTATTAAAATTTTTATTATAACTGAGCCACTTATGGTACTGCTTTATTTGTATCATCAAATTTAATTTTTGTGACCTTCGTTGAACCACTTGAACCCTTAGAGTGTCTTAACCACTCCCTAAAAACGTACCTGCACCGATTTTTTATATTTATTGACTTATAGTAAGTGATAATATTATCCTAACCTAAACAAATCTTGTAACAGGTATAATCAGTAGGTACTATTTATTATAGTCAGGAATCAATGTATTGTCTCCATGTGAGGTTTGACAGTACAATAATTATAAGCTATTAAAATATTATAGGCTTAACCGCAAAGGTTAAATCATCCAAAAATATACAGGGGTGGGGGGCTTAAGCACCCAACACATTTTTGTGGAAGCAAATCCGTGACATGAGGACTGAGGAGCTTTGCTCTTCACACTCTAAGTACCTATATTTATACTCCTCCTTATATCCGTTACATTTGATAATATCTCTAATTCAAGATTTAAATCAATATTGTATAGGCCTGTGAATTCGTAGGAAAATTCATTCTTTTTGGCTTATGTAAGAAATAACTTTCTTAACACAAAGTTTGAATTATACGTAACAAGCAAATTAGCAAAATCAATTTAGAATCTTTTTAGAATTTTAAGATTTTTTTAAATTTTTTCTTTTTTACCATTTATTGGTCAATTTTTCATTCTTTATTACCTTTTTCGATATTTTTCCAAATCCCATTTATTAAAAACTTTTTATTCATATTTCATGAATTATTTTTTTAATTTTTGTCATACATTTTCGTTAATTGTTAAAAATAATTAAAAATACCTAGTTTTTTTTCTTAATAAAACTTGACAAATTTTTATACATTTTATATTTTGAATTCATTTTTCAGTATCTATGTACCTATAGTGAATTTTAAAGTGAATTTATTGAGATTTAAAATGCATAATTCATAGGTTTATCACTGCATTAAATCCACAGCCATAATCATTACAATTTATGCAAATCAATTTGTGTTTTTTAAGTTAAGTTATAATATAATATATAATATAGGAAGTAATCATCATGGTCTTAAGAGCAAAGAAAAAATTTGTATCAGGTATAGAAAATTTAGTGAAATAAAACAAAATACATATTATAACATTTGATTCTCAAAAATATTTAGTTAAACATTTTGTTAATTGGAAATTCGTCATATGAAAGTTCCACTGTAATAATACTAGAAACATGAAATTACAGTGAACACTTATTAAGGAATAAGGACTACCTATATCTACCCATATCTCTTTCTATGTGAAAAATTGATATGTTCGATAGTTATCTTGACCCACGATCACGGCGTTCGC
>NW_021775143.1:0-759 GCF_005508785.2 Acyrthosiphon pisum | reverse complement strand
TGAGCGGAGACGGTATATCAGTCTATGTAATAGACATATATATACTTATCTATGGTATTAAAAAAAAATTGACCTATAATAGGTACCTATAATAAATTCCAAATTAATCATATCATAATATCTATTAGGTACTTATAAGTTATAACGCGTTATACATCAACAAAAAACCGTGGTAAAATCATAGATATATAATAGTATACTTTAGAAGTTTCAAGTACCCACGAATAATATTATACAATCACAACAAAATAACTAAAATAGTTATCCTAGGTTTTTAATATGTAATTTCGTCCAAATTTGTACTTAAAATGACTATAAAAATAAACTGTTTAAATGTATATTTTAGATTTTTTGGTAACAGAATTAATTACTTACGTGGAATCATGTTTTAAATTTTCAATTCTTAGATACAAAAATTGAACATTTTATACATTTTTAACTACAAAATAATTTTTCAAATTAAGATTTGATAAATTTTGTCAAAATTTGATCTTTAAATGCTTATAAAAAAAAATTGTGCCCATGTATTTTTAATATTTTTCAACTGATATTGTACCAATATATCAGGAGCTTTGTATTAAATTTATACACTTTTTGGCCCAACAGATAAAACTTAATTGATATTTATAGAAAAAAAAACTAAAAAAATTTAAAACTGAAAATGTCCGTAAACAGCTCAAAAAGAGTCAAAATATTTTCAAAATTGTATGGTGTGTAGGAAATGCTTATATAAACATTCAATAAAAATTTCATGTATCT
>NW_021775142.1:0-1647 GCF_005508785.2 Acyrthosiphon pisum | reverse complement strand
TCTATAAATAATCGTACCGTCCTATATTTTGTTTAATTTATTTAATTTATCAAACTGAAAATATATATTCACAACCAAAAGGTTTATATCTGTAATATTGCTGTATTTTGGTCTCAACTCACTTTTTTTACTCTATTCTTATTTTTTTCTAATAACTTTAGTTTTTCTTTGACAAACCCAATAACAAGAGTGAATCCAAAAAAATATTTGTGTATTTTTAAAATTCAAAATCATTCGTTACGAAAGTGGTCAATTTTAAAATTTAAAACAGTTTGAATTTTGATCTTCTGAACAATTTGATATTTTGAGATGCCGCCTTTTACTTTTAAACCCACGATTTTTTTAATATATTATTTTGTTATGTCATTAAAATATTATGATAATAATTATGTCATTAAAAATATTACTATATTATTATTATATCTTATCCGTAAGCCGGCGCGTTGTATAGGCAATTTCGGTACATTATCGTATTATAATCAATGTTCGGATTAGATAAGTATTTTTTTATCTTGATAAAGATAAATATAATGCAACTCAAATGTATCTAGATAGAGATAAAAGATAACTTAACTCATATTTATCAAGATAAATACTTTTAGATAAAAAAAAAAGATACAATTATTTTTTAAATGGTTATACATTTTGGTATATTTTAGTTGGGCACTAGGAACATAATAATAATAATAATGATATAAATAAAAATAATTACATTATTTATAAACCATAAACTTCGTTTGAGAATCTGTAAAAATATTAAAAAATTTAGTACAATTTCGCGATTTTTATCAATAAAAAATGTATCTAGATGAATTTATTTAGATTAGTGAAAAAATTATCTAAGATGAACTTTTAGATACCTTGTAACTATTTATCTAGATAAGTCCGAACACTTCACTCTAATTTTTAAGCTATAGCTTGTTATAGCTTATAACAGCATAAAACTTGAATTTCTGAGCGTAAATTTGGTATGTTATGCGTTTGTAAGACGCCAACAACACATACGGGGGTGGACATTGTTGAGCTGAGATAAATATAATTTTATCTAGATAGAGATAAAGATAAATTAATATTTACTAGATAAACTCAACAATGGGTGTGGAGTCCTCTTAATATATTTTCATAACAATTTTTAGTGCAATTTTGACGTATTTTTAACGGAATTAAATGAGGACTTTACATATAGGTCATAACTAGAAAAAACTTCATTACCTCGACATAGACAAGTAGCTGCCTCAAATATACGTTTATAAATTACATTAGACATGGCTGAAATGTATTGGAAAAATATTTCATACATACACTGCATAGTGCATAATAATATTACATTACCTATATTATATTAATGAGAAGAATATTTTGATCACCGATCAAATTACTAATATAATTATTGGAAAATCGTTTTGATATAATATTATATATTTATATTATGCAGGTCACTAGGTCGCTAATTCTCACTGTAATTATTCCCAGTGTCTTTAAACTATAAAAAAATTATTTATTGTACAAACATTAATGTATATATTGTAATAATTATGCTTTTTTAACTATTTTGTACCTGTTTATATACAGGGTGATTGATTAAGCGTAAAACACTCATTATCTCAAAAAGTATTCACTTTTTTCAAATTTTTTTTTTTTCAAAAT
>NW_021775141.1:0-866 GCF_005508785.2 Acyrthosiphon pisum | reverse complement strand
TTATCAAACAAAAAATATCTATAAGAAAGTCAAATTAAATTTTTATGATCGTTTGAAATTCAAATTTTTACAACAATGGATATTCACTCGATTTCTCATGTAGCGATTTCATTATTTTGTTGTAATTCAAAAACGAATAACTGCAGATACATGACAATTTTACTGAATGTTTATATTAGCATTTCCTATACACCATACAATTTTGAAAATATTTTGACTCTTTTTGAGCTGCTTACGGACATTTTCAGTTTTAAATTTTTTTAGTTTTTTTTTCTATAAATATCAATAAAGTTTTATCTGTTGGGCCAAAAAGTGTATAAATTTAATACAAAGCTCCTGATATATTGTTACAATATCAGTTGAAAAATATTAAAAATACATAGGCACAATTTTTTTTTATAAGCATTTAAAGATCAAATTTTGACAAAATTTATCAAATCTTAATTTGAAAAATTATTTTGTAGTTAAAAATTTATAAAATGTTCAATTTTTGTATCTAAGAATTAAAAATTTAAAACAAGATTCCACGTAAGTAATTAATTCTGTTACCAAAAAATCTAAAAAATACATTTACACAGTTTATTTTTATAGTCATTTTAAGTACAAATTTGGACGAAATTACATATTAAAAACCTAGGATAACTATTTTAGTTATTTTGTTGTGATTGTATAATATTTTTCGTGGGTACTTGAAACTTCTAAAGTATACTATTATATATCTATGATTTTACCACGGTTTTTTGTTGATGTATAACGCGTTATAACTTATAAGTACCTAATAGATATTATGATATGATTAATTTGGAATTTATTATAGGTACCTATTATAGGTCAATTTTTTTTTAATACCATAGATAAGTATATAT
>NW_021775140.1:0-1426 GCF_005508785.2 Acyrthosiphon pisum | reverse complement strand
AAGAATAATGCAAATTTTGAATGTGTTTTTACTTTGACGTATCATTTAAATTTCCCCAGTAATTTTCTTGGATGTAAAGAAAAACGGATCTTTTCTCCTTTACGGGACACCCCTTTTTTGGGTTTTTTTTGGGGGGGACTTAGTCATTTTTTGGGTAAAAAAAATGTTGGTGAAATCAGAATTTGGCGCACGAAGTTATTCTCGAAGTTATAGCCAATTGACGTTTTAACTTTATATAATAACCCTTAAATACCTATAATGCTTGATTTCTCGCTACGCTCGCTCGGACATTAAAATCAAAAATATCCCCCTATTTGCTGTTGAAACCACCACGGGTGAACATAGGTTTTCAAAAATATTGTATTTAAAGTATACGTTTATTGCAAGCGTGGCCACTCACTCGCTACGCTCGCTCGGACATTAAAATCGAAAATATCCCCTTTTTGCTTTGTAAACCACCACTGGGCCACAACTAGGCCCGCTTGGAGATGCGACATTTATAAGTTATTAAACGTATTATATACTAACTTTGAAGTGTCATAACTTCGAAACTAAGTCTGAGCCCCAAATTCTGACTTCACCATCGTCTTCAGAGGTGTCCCGTAAAGTAAAAATATACCAGAAAAACTATCTAATAAACCATATTATGTGTCTGGAATTTTTATTTTTGCAAATTAGCAAATTTTAACTTAACACTAAGTTAAGTTACTTTTTTTTAAATTTAACTTTTAACGAGTTAACGAAAAAAAATACGAGTAACTTTTAACTTAACTTAACTTAATTATTTTAAAATAACTTAACTTAACGAGTTAAAAAAAATCGTTAACTTGCCCAGCCTTGATTTATAGTACCTATAGGACACAAAAAACTGATGAACATACCTAGTTTAAACTTTAAATATGATATTATTTATTGATAT
This sequence comes from Acyrthosiphon pisum, assembly GCF_005508785.2. NCBI lineage: Eukaryota > Metazoa > Arthropoda > Insecta > Hemiptera > Aphididae > Acyrthosiphon > Acyrthosiphon pisum. The sequence continues at coordinate 507 of NW_021775140.1, read as the reverse complement.
AGGAATAATTATATAAACTGTTTTATGTGAAAAATAATCAAGAATAAATTTATTTGCCTTAATACATTGTTATTTTGTTTCATTTTCATTTATCCATCAATTTTTAATTGCGTAGGTACCTACCTATATTCTATTATTTACGAATGCCCCAATCTTAACTTATATTATGGGGCAAATGTAAAAACGCAAATAATAACCATTCGAAAATATAACTAATATAATATACTGACTATTTGTTTACTCCCCCCTAGATTTTTTCTTCTAGTAGCCAAAAAATAGTGGGGAGGTCATGGTCTCTCTCCCCTAGCGGGCGCCCTTGGTGGTAGTGGTATAGTGTTTAAAATGTAGGTGGGTGGTCAGAATTAATATGTGCACTCCTAATATAAATTGTCTGATTCCGCCACTGATCAGCATGCACTTTGTGCCAAAATTATGTCGTGCGATTCAATAATGAAAGAAGTAGTTTCTATCATCAATTTTATACGAAGCAATGGACTGAATCATAGA
>NW_021775139.1:0-967 GCF_005508785.2 Acyrthosiphon pisum | reverse complement strand
CCAAATTTTAAAAGCTTAGTTATAAAAGAAAAAAATTTGACGATTTTTCAACCACAAAATTACTTGCAAATTTTCGCAATTTTGACATATTTCGTATAAATTTAAACTTTAAGCACTTATAAAAAAAAATTGTGACTAACGATTTTGGATTTTTTTTTATCACTGTGAGAACAACTTATAAGAAACCTTGTATTAAATTTTCAAAGTTTTCTATCCAACCAAAAATTTTTTATCGTTATTTTAAAAAAAAATACTTAGAAAAATTGAAAATTTCATTTGTCTATAAATAGCTCAAAAAAAGTCGAAACACTTTGAAAATTTAACCCTGTATAGACAACGCTAATATAAACATCTGTTGCAAATTTCAAGTGCTTACAATAATTATTTTTTGAGTTACAGTAAAATTAAGTTTTCGTTTTTGTCAAAAATTGGTTTTGCGTAAAAATTCGCGTTTTTCCGTTATTTTTTTAAGGTTTTTCCTGCCGCTTTTGAAAAGTATTGGGAAATTTTCACTTTTGACCCCCCAAAGTACCAACTAGATTCACTTTCCTTTCAGAAAAGGTACAACTTTTGAAAATCGAAGCATTTTTACTGCTCCAAAAGTTGTCGTCAGACACAAAAAAAAAAAAAAAAAAAAAAAACACACATCATTGTAAAATCAATACATTCATCACTTCGTTCAGAATCTAAAATTAAAAAAAAAAAAAAACGCACATCATTGTAAAATAAATTTTGTGATTTTACATTTGAAATTTTTCATTGAAATTTCACATTCCGCGCCGTGCTTAGAATCTAAAATGGAAATAATATAATAATATAATTGTTTTTTTTTTTTTTATTGGCCTTAACCTGGCAAATTGTTTTTATTAAGAAATAAAATGTATGTACCTATATACTCAGAAACAGAGCAGAAATACAATAGTTAAATACAATTTTTTGGATAATTTGGCACAACCCCCCGCCTCCC
>NW_021775138.1:0-1044 GCF_005508785.2 Acyrthosiphon pisum | reverse complement strand
TTATGGGTATTATTTATTTTATTTATACAAAATTTATTATAATATAATATGACCAAATTATGATCACATATTATCTTTGTAATAAATAAAAATGAACACAATAAGAATATTAATTAATAACAATGAAAGCTCGGGTCAAACCTAGCTACTGGCACTAAAGATCTAGCAATAAAGTTCTCAACTTTCTTTTTCAGGGGTTTCAAATAGGCAATTTACAATACTTTCCGTAAATATACGGTCCGGATAAATACGTTCCGGGCAAATACGGTTTATTAGTTTTTTTTAATTCCGGAGGTATACGTTCCGGCCAAATACGGTTTTTAACTTTTGGATTCCGGCAATATACGTTCCGGAATTATACAGTCCGGATAAATACGTTCCGGGAAAATACGGTTTAGTATTTTTTTTAATTCCGGAGGCATACGTTCCGGCCAAATACGGTTTTTCACTTTTGGATTCCGGCGATATACGTTCCGGATTTATACGGTCCGGAATTTATACGTTCCGCCCATTTATTTTCCGGATTAATACGGCCCCCCGTTCAAGGTTACAATCGCCCGATTCGGCCAATTCACGGAGTTTCATACCCCTGATATTACATAAGCTCAAATTATTCCTTATCAAGTTTATGATTATGATAAAGCCATAAAAATGTCTTGTCTCTCTGACCATGATAACAGTTGCATTCTTATCACTGCTCGTATGTATTTTTCTCGGAATCTACTATCTTGTGTCTTGTGTCAATTATTATGAAAACGATATTCATTATTCAATAATAATTATTATAATGTTGGTCGCTAATCACCATAAATATAATAATTTTAACACAATTGTCAATTTTATGTCACTCCAAATCGACTACTAATTAGTTAATAAAAATTTATCTCATTCTCAATCATTATTTGTCTATGTTACTGTGATATTTTTAAATTGTAGTTTCGGAAAAAAGGCTGTGTTTCAATAATATCTTATGGAGGTAAGTGTTGCATAATACATATTATATTTTTTTTACGATGTTATTTTACATCTGAAAATTTAATAGGA
>NW_021775137.1:0-1105 GCF_005508785.2 Acyrthosiphon pisum | reverse complement strand
TAGGATTTTTGTTTTTACTTCAAATTTTATTTGGTCGCTTAAACCGTTTATATAACTGACTAGAGCTTGTTCCCTAATATTGTCACGTAATATTTTTGCTTCCGCGAGCGGTTTGTCTATGGCTACCGTGTTACATAGTTTTTGATATATTTCTTCTACTCTATTATTGTACGCGCATATGAGTTTCATTATTTTTCATTTTTATTATATTTAATTCGATTTGTAAATTAGCAGCACCGTAAGAGAGTTTCGAATGCGTCTAATAATATTTTTTTCATATCTCCCCATTCTGTAATTTCTTTATATCTGGTTACATTAAATGCTCTATCCGACAGTTTAGTAGCTGCTATCATTTTTAACATAAAAGAGTGCTGTTCTGAGTCTACCGTATTTATGATTACTTCGCATGCATTTAAAAATGGATATATATCGGTTTGTCCTGAATAGTTAGGAATTAATTTTATTGCGTCTAACGCACTTATTGGTTTTGTTTCGGTACCTCCCGTCATTTTCTTTACTTTGACTGTTCGTTTTGGTTGTATATATTCGGTGTGAATAGTATTTTTATTACTTCGTAACCCTTGACGAGTTGCGCTAGTAGTAGGACTATTTTCAAACTCCTCTAGGTTTATTAATCGTAAACTTTTATTTAAAATATCACTATTTATTGGTTTTATTTCTATACGTTCGTTAAGTATTTCTTCGTTAAATGAGTCTAATTCTTCGTCTAAATTATTTATTTCTATGTTTTCAATTATTTCGTTATCAGTATTATTTACGTCAATTTCCTTTTCGATTATTTCAATTATCCTATCTACCGTTTCTCTAGCTATTGTTTCAAATTCGTCATTAACATTATTTTCTGAACTATTGTTCATTAATATTTGTTTATTTATTTATTTAATATTTTACTCTAATATATTTAAAGTTTAATTTTATTAATATAATCTCATTTAAGATAATCTCAATTAAAATTTTTATATATATTTATTTTATTCAATTTGGTCTTTTAAATTCTACTAGGGGCTTCTACTTGGGCTAGGCGTTTTAAACATGGGCTAAGGACTTTAAACATGGGCTAGGGACTTTAAACATGGGCTAGGGA
>NW_021775136.1:0-3326 GCF_005508785.2 Acyrthosiphon pisum | reverse complement strand
AGTACGCAGTAGATAACAAATAAAGTGATAGTACAGTATTTCATAATTTTTTCGCTAGTTGAGATTTAAGGTTTAGTTTATCAATAAATTATTGTCTTATGATTTTATAATTTATAATCAAATTACTTACCTAGTTTAATTTGTATCAATGTTAAAATATTTTATAATAGTATATACGATATACCTACATATAAAAGTATCATTTATGTGTAATTGGGAATAGATTATTATTTTTTTTTCTAGTAGTTGTTATTAAATGGTTAGAATAATTTGTAAATGTGTAAATTATTTAAATCAATATTCCCGGCCATTAAAATCGGATTAATCATCAAATGATTATTTTTAGAACCATAATTCGATAAATATTGATACGTTCATATAGGTACATCCCCCGTTGTGATAGGTTACCAAATATTTTTAACTTGACAACATTTTTGAAAAATTCACAATGTTTATATTCAATATTTTAAAAGGAAAACTCTTTGATTTTTTAAACATTTAAAACCATAAAAAATCAAGTAAGTATATTTTATTTACGCAAATGACAAATATTAAATTACATATTATATTAAATTATTCAATATATATTAAATATTATATTAAATTGCTAATTATTAGCAATTTAATATTAAGAAACAACTACATGATAGAATTAATACTTTAACAGTGCTACCATAACAATATGTTAACATGAACTATGATATTTTAATACTATGTCCCTTGTATTATTCATCTTTGATCAATCCGATCATTGTTTCGTGTGCATCCACTTTTACCGTCAAACTGGCACTTATAGAGAACGACTTACCGCGACCATCGCACAAGTAAGATTTTTCGCCAGAGTGCGTGCGTCGATGTGTCAACAAATGGCTACTTTGGCTGAAAGACTTGTCACAGACTTTACACGTGTAAGGTTTTTCACCATTGTGCGTGCGTCGATGTTTCATCAAATTGCTATTTTTGTTGAACGACTTCTCACAGAGACTACACGGGTAGGGTTTTTTCTCCATGCGTCCGCTGGTGTGTAGTCTGGCTGTTTATATTAGGAAGTAATTTATTTTACACGCTCCTATTTGTTTTCCGTATAATTATTTGGTTACTATCGATTAGAACTAATTGCCTACACCAGTTCTCCAAGCCAGTATTTGTTGTATTACTTTTTAAACTTTAAATTGAGCAGATATGCCGATTATAACACAACGAATTATATAATCATGAATTTATTTTAAATTTTAAAATAACTCAATTTTACCCAGCAAATATTTCTTAATATATTCATTATTTCTTGAGAATCAGTTTTGTAACACAAATAACACACCTTATTCTTCACAGTCGTAACTCCTGCTTCCTCAAACTGTTACTCGTTGGCAGTCCTGTGGTAATTTTTAATATGGGAGATTATATTTTTCACCAAATATAGTACCACCAATAGGTACATTTATGTGCATTTGTAATCTGCACCAAAATATTTTTAAAAAAAACATGTATTTTGCATCATGTCTAATTATTAATTTTGGTAATCTGCACAACACATTTTATTTTTAATTTAGAAATTAATAAAGAAAATATCTATACAGTCATATATTATAGGTATTGATGCAAGTCGCAAGACGTGTTATACGTATATATTCACAGTCGTGTGTATTTAGAATACTAACCAATATAATATAATTTGATATTAATTGGTTTGGAGATAAAGTTAAGTATAGGAGTGGGTATTGTATTGATCACGCATATTATAATATTATGTGTACCAAACGTTCTCTGATTTTCCAAGTAAATTTAGTTACGCCACTGTCTTAAAATGTATCTATTACATCCAGAGACTGGAACCAAACCTAAAAGAACCCGATCTGGAACCGGAATCGGGACCTTTATTTTAATAAATATAGTACCAGAACTGAACCGGAATTTTTAAAGTAAATAGGTTCTTTAGGTTCAAAAATAAAATAATAATTATATTGGTATTACCGTTTTGTGTATAAACTATGTGTGATTATATGAGCTTTCTAATATTTCTCATACTATTAATTATTAAACTCGTATTCAGGGTAAGTATTTAAATTGATTATATTTTTCGGTATCTAAATTATCTGGAACCGGTACTGAAATTATTAGGAACCGATACCCTTATTTAATTTTTTCATCAAAGAGCCAGAACCGAACCGGAACAGTTATTTTATTTTTGGAGAAGCAGTATCGGAACTGATACCGGTAAATTCAAATGGTTTCAGACCCTGAACTATTTTAATTGATGAATAAAATATGTATAAATATGAAATAAATTAAATCTATTTTCTTTTTTCTATTGTAGCTATAATATCAATATAATATGGTCGTTGCTTATATTATACTTGTATAGCCGTATAGGTTTCATAGTTACTATGATTCATACTCCATATAGATTCTATCATCAATGCATTATATCTTCAAATGATGAAAAACTACCCCATTGCCCAAAAACGCGGCAGGCCCACCAGGAAATTCCCGGTTTCCCTGTGGGCATATCGACCCATGGAACAGACAGACTGGCGCTAGATGGTGGTCGTCTGTTAAAAACGTTGGATAGAGGCTGGTGATATAAATAATAATATTAAAATATGTGAATGTGGGCAGAAGTGGTGAACATTTTGAACACTGGTTGTAATAATGATACACGAAAATGCAGTATCAGTAATGGATATGAATAAAGTCAACTTATACACTGAATGTTAAAATTGTATTGTACCTATTAAATAGTAATATAAGTATTTGTGTACAATTCAAGTCACTTGCATAAAAATCCCCAGTATTTCAAAATGTTTTTTTTTGATTTACCAGATTATTTTGAAAATTATTTGATATTTTTTGATTTTTGATAACTAAAATTGGAACAATTTCACTGCTCCAAAAAGTGATGGTTAAACTCAAAAATATAGTAAGCATAAATAACACACATTATTGTAAAATGTGTTTATTTTTTTATTACACAGTAAAAATAATGATTAGTACCTAGGTATTAAGTTAAACAAATAAATTGTAAATACACATACATAAACATATTTAAAAGTATTTTTATTTTTGATAGGGCATAATATCAATATCTGTAAGAATTAAAATTCCCCACTAAAACATTAAAATTTAAACTGAAATTATGCTCATATAAAAATATGAAATAAATAGATGTCTTTACAGAAAAGCCGTTTTGGATCGAATTTATGAAAATCCATCAAACAATACAAATCCATACAAAAAAGGGAATCCTGAGAGTACGATGTGTATGATGGTCTTAGGAGGTTAAGAAGTTTTTAAGTAAGAACTGAAGAAAAAAATAATAAATTATCACT
>NW_021775135.1:0-1030 GCF_005508785.2 Acyrthosiphon pisum | reverse complement strand
GAAACTGAAATTGTCCGTAAACAGCTCAAAACAAATCAAAATATTTTTAAAATTTTATCATGTATAGAAATGGGAAATATAACCAACCTGTAATAACTCAAAAAAAAGGAGGAAAGGTGTATAAAGATAATAATATAAATATAAATAAGACGCCTGTCAATAGTTATATTAGAATTACCTGGTTTAAGCTATTACCTTCCTCCTGATCGTCGGAGGACTCTCGAGGTCGTGATTCGAGAATACTGAATATGATCAAATACACCATACAGTAAGGTTGTAAGCAAATGATTTTTCTGCGTGATACCAGCGATCAACACAAATTATTGTACCAAAAGTCTTACCTGACTCGCAGCCGTCCCTGGGCTATCATTGATATTATTGAAATTAATATCCTAATCAATAAATTGAGCTTAATTGTGATTCCAATATTAAACAAATGTTTATTGAAACTTTTTTGGAAATGTTTTTGGCACATTTATACACGGGAAGTTACGCAAAACTAGCAGCTTAGTCTTTTTCTTTTATTGCCAACAAAGGTGACACGAGTCGTGAAAATATTGTTACAAAAACAGTGGATCACGAGTCAAAAAGGTTAAACATTACTAGTCAAAACAATAAATAGGATGAAAAATATTTTTATATTAAAAAATGTAAAATTACTAGATTTTCATTAGGTTTATCGTTGACAAAAGACTTTAAATCCACTCTAAATTTTAATAAAAATTATTTTGGGCATTAGTTTAGTCCGTCCCCCCGTCCAAGTAAAAAAAAAAATAGTTGGGGTATGCAAAAAAAAAATAAAAATAGTAGAGGAGCTCCGTCCCCCTGCGCACCCCCCCCCCCTCAATTCGAGCACTGCGAACAGGCAAATATGACTTTTGATGATCGAAACATAGATTATACCTCAAGCATTTACGCAGAAAAAAAGATTTCAAGAAGGAAAAAATGGTAGGAAAAATAAGTATAGCGACAATCCAATACAATAAACCAATTAAACAATTATCGTGTTTAAATATTTGATTTAAAAGTA
>NW_021775134.1:0-1141 GCF_005508785.2 Acyrthosiphon pisum | reverse complement strand
TAAGTTACATAAGACTATAATATTGTAATAATTATTATATAATAAGTATTTATGTAATTTGTTTTAAATATATTCTTAAAAAAAAAACAAAATTAATATGGTTCTTAATTTAAACGCAGGTGAAAACATAATTATATGCACAAAACTGTGAAAGAGCTTAAATACATTTTTTTTGTGAACTACCTATATAGTTCAAGATAATAATATATGCCTATGTAAGGAATCAATACAGGCCCGCCTCCAGCAACTTTGTGGAAGTCATAATTTTCATTTAGTATGTTATATTTTTAACAATATACATTTTTTTAGAAATACCGGATTGGGAGTGGCCCTTTGACCCCCCGCCCCCAAAACAAAAGGTATATGTTAAGTTGTGTTCAGTTAGGCCAAACGATGATTGATAGTTTTCAAGATTTTGATACATTTTGTCAAATTTCGAACTTTAAATGCTTATAAAAAAAATATTGTGCATAATATGTAGTTTTAATATTTTCAACTGCTATTGTAACAATATATCAGGATCCTTGTATTAAATTTTCACGTTTATTGGCCCAACAAATAAATTCTATCAATTTTATTGATATTTATAGAAAAAAAAGGTGGGTAAGTGGATGTCGCTCTGCTGTACAGTAGGTTAGAAGTGGGTCACTGTATAATGGACAGTATTAAATTTGAATTCAATGATATAATATCACTGTATAAGAAAAACGATTCTGAGCGGAGACGGTATATCAGTCTATGTATTAGACATATATATACTTATCTATGGTATTAAAAAAAAATTGACCTATAATAGGTACCTATAATAAATTCCAAATTAATCATATCATAATATCTATTAGGTACTTATAAGTTATAACGCGTTATACATCAACAAAAAACCGTGGTAAAATCATAGATATATAATAGTATACTTTAGAAGTTTCAAGTACCCACGAATAATATTATACAATCACAACAAAATAACTTAAATAGTTATCCTAGGTTTTTAATATGTAATTTCGTCCAAATTTGTACTTAAAATGACTATAAAAATAAACTGTGTAAATGTATTTTTTAGATTTTTTGGTAACAGAATTAATTACTTACGTGGAATCTTGTTTTAAATTTTTAATTCTTAGATACAAAAATTGAACATTTT
>NW_021775132.1:0-2694 GCF_005508785.2 Acyrthosiphon pisum | reverse complement strand
TCGTACGACCTCCCGTCCAAGTACAAATAGGTTTCCAAACATTTAGGCGTTTCTCCAGCACCCCCCCAAACAGAACCCATGGCAAAAGTGTGTTTTTTTTTATCCCATCATTTAGTACGCAATTTGTACGAATTTGTATGCCTAATTTCAAAATTTGTACGACCTCCCGTCCAAGTACAAATAGCGTTCCAAACATTTGGGCGTTTCTCCAGCACCCCCCCCAAACAGAACCCATGGCAAAAGTGTGTTTTTTTTATCCCATCATTTAGTACGCAATTTGTACGAATTTGTATGCCTAATTTCAAAATTTGTACGACCTCCCGTCCAAGTACAAATAGCGTTCCAAACATTTGGGCGTTTCTCCAGCACCCCCCCCCAAACAGAACCCATGGCAAAAGTGTGTTTTTTTTATCCCATCATTTAATACGCAATTTGTACGAATTTGTATGCCTAATTTCAAAATTTGTACGACCTCCCGTCCAAGTACAAATAGCGTTCCAAACATTTGGGCGTTTCTCCAGCACCCCCCCCAAACAGAACCCATGGCAAAAGTGTGTTTTTTTTATCCCATCATTTAGTACTCAATTTGTACGAATTTGTATGCGTAATTTCAAAATTTGTACGACCTCCCGTCCAAGTACAAATAGCGTTCCAAACATTTAGGCGTTTCTCCAGCACCCCCCCAAACAGAACCCATGGCAAAAGTGTGTTTTTTTTTATCCCATCATTTAGTACGCAATTTGTACGAATTTGTATGCTTGTTTTCGAAATTCGTACGACCTCCCGTCCAAGTACAAATAGCGTTCCAAACATTTAGGCGTTTCTCCAGCACCCCCCCAAACAGAACCCATGGAAAAAGTGTGTTTTTTTTTATCCCATCATTTAGTACGCAATTTGTACGAATTTGTATGCTTGTTTTCGAAATTCGTACGACCTCCCGTCCAAGTACAAATAGCGTTCCAAACATTTAGGCGTTTCTCCAGCACCCCCCCAAACAGAACCCATGGAAAAAGTGTGTTTTTTTTTATCCCATCATTTAGTACGCAATTTGTACGAATTTGTATGCTTGTTTTCGAAATTCGTACGACCTCCCGTCCAAGTACAAATAGCGTTCCAAACATTTAGGCGTTTCTCCAGCACCCCCCCAAACAGAACCCATGGCAAAAGTGTGTTTTTTTTTATCCCATCATTTAGTACTCAATTTGTACGAATTTGTATGCCTAATTTCAAAATTTGTACGACCTCCCGTCCAAGTACAAATAGCGTTCCAAACATTTAGGCGTTTCTCCAGCACCCCCCCAAACAGAACCCATGGCAAAAGTGTGTTTTTTTTTATCCCATCATTTAGTACGCAATTTGTACGAATTTGTATGCTTGTTTTCGAAATTCGTACGACCTCCCGTCCAAGTACAAATAGCGTTCCAAACATTTAGGCGTTTCTCCAGCACCCCCCCAAACAGAACCCATGGCAAAAGTGTGTTTTTTTTTATCCCATCATTTAGTACTCAATTTGTACGAATTTGTATGCCTAATTTCAAAATTTGTACGACCTCCCGTCCAAGTACAAATAGCGTTCCAAACATTTAGGCGTTTCTCCAGCACCCCCCCAAACAGAACCCATGGCAAAAGTGTGTTTTTTTTTATCCCATCATTTAGTACGCAATTTGTACGAATTTGTATGCTTGTTTTCGAAATTCGTACGACCTCCCGTCCAAGTACAAATAGCGTTCCAAACATTTAGGCGTTTCTCCAGCACCCCCCCAAACAGAACCCATGGCAAAAGTGTGTTTTTTTTATCCCATCATTTAGTACGCAATTTGTACGAATTTGTATGCCTAATTTCAAAATTCGTACGACCTCCCGTCCAAGTACAAATAGCGTTCCAAACATTTAGGCGTTTCTCCAGCACCCCCCCAAACAGAACCCATGGCAAAAGTGTGTTTTTTTTTATCCCATCATTTAGTACGCAATTTGTACGAATTTGTATGCTTGTTTTCGAGATTCGTACGACCTCCCGTCCAAGTACAAATAGCGTTCCAAACATTTAGGCGTTTCTCCAGCACCCCCCCCAAACAATAATCGAAACGTTAGAGCGCGAGTTCTTCTCGCGTTTCGGTTACCCCCGCGTGTGTCTCAGCGATAACAGCCCACAGTTTGTGTCAAACGAAGTGATAAACGCATTAGAACGCTGGGGGCACAGGGTTGGACGACTCCGGTCTACCACCCGAGGGCCAACCCAGTCGAACGCCGAAATCAGGATTTAAAAAAGGTTTGCGCGCACAACTAATCGAGGGCAAACATAAATCTTGGACACAAAACTACCCTCAATTCTATTTTCGATACGGAACAGGTGTAACGAACAGACATGCTACCCACCCGCGGTCCTTGTCCTCGGCAGGGAGTGCAAGAGACCCGGTGATTGGGCGCTGTCAAACGACGCGCCGGTACACGTCGAAAAATCACAGGAGGAGAGTGTAGAGCGGGAAAAACGTATTCTAGACAAAAAGGTAGTGGTAAAACCAAGCGCGAACACCGGCACACCGGTGAAGTTCGACAAGGGCGACGTAGTATACTACAGAGCACACCACTTATCTAAGGCACTTAAAGATTTTCATGCCGGGTTCGCACCTAAATGGTGGGGACCGGTAAGGCTAGCGAAGCAGGTCGGTAAAGGAGTCTTTCTAACCGACCAAC
>NW_021775131.1:0-870 GCF_005508785.2 Acyrthosiphon pisum | reverse complement strand
TAAATTATTTTTAACTAAGTTAAGTTATTTATTTTTTCCAACTAACTTATAACTTTAACAAGTTAAATAAAAAAGGAAAGTAACTTTTAACTTTAAACTTAACTTACATTTTTCCAAATTAACTTAACTTAACGAGTTAAAAAAAATGTTAACTTGCCCAGCCTTGGTAACGGGTACCTAATATTAAATAATATAATAAGGGTACAATATTTATTTTTTCGTACAGGGGCCTCATTTTAAAAACTGGCCCCTGGGCCCTCAAAATTTTTTAAATCCGGGCTTGGGGCCCAAGTACCTAAATGTGATAAACGTGCGGCTCCCATGTAGTGGTTCAATTACAAAAAAAAAGGGTATCAGTGCAAAGGTTTAGCGTGTAGGTATAAGTTTCCTATGAAAGTGGGTTTAGAGCAGGACTTATAGGAACATAGAAAGAAAGAGAAATTTGAAAATAAATTGTATCTTGTGTAAACTTAGTTTTTAATGATGTGATGGGCCGGGGGGGTTTGAACCCATCCCATTGCCAACGCACTTGTATCAGTGTATACGAGATTCTTAACATAGTACCTACATTTAGAATTCCATAACAAGGATTTTTTTTCTATGAGGGAATTGACCTACCAGATGTGTTTCAAAGTGTTTGTAAAACTGATTTTGCCTCAGACACGTATAAAGTTATGTGCGATGGGCATTGGCGCAACTAGGGGGGTGCACAGGGGACTTGTGCACCCCCAAGTTTAAAATGTGCACCCCCAAAATATAAAATACTTAATCTATAATATTTTGATTATTTTGAAGTAAAAATTATCAATAAATACAAAAAAGTTGTACCTTAGAGTATATTGAGGAACATAATAAGTGATTAATAGTGAA
>NW_021775130.1:0-807 GCF_005508785.2 Acyrthosiphon pisum | reverse complement strand
AATGGCCCAGGGTGCTATACACCAAGTAGCACCCCGGGCCCCCGTTTGTATTTATGATCCGGGCCCTCGATTACCATTGTCGGTATAAGGTATAATACTGGTATAATACGGTATTATACAAAATAAAAATAAAATAACATATTTCAACATCTCTACAAATAAACAACATGTTATTCTTAATTTTTTTTTTATGTTTACTTATAAAACTAAGGGCTCTTTCCTAATTTAGGTAGGTTTGAAAAAAAAATAAGGGCCCCTAATTAATTTTGCACCCCGGGCCAAAAATAGCCAGTCCGCCCCTGATAATTATCAATAATATTACAGTTTACATACAAAAAAATTATGAAAACTAAAATTATATTTTTATTATAGAATTTAAACTTTAAGACAAATACATAAGCCCATAAGCATAATGTCATTTAAGTAAACTTCCAAAAGTAAATGTCTTATCTTCATCATTATTATATATATTATTTATATATATAAATAGATATAGACATATAGTATTGTACAACATATTTGTATAATATGCAATATTTGCATGATCAATGAATTCAACAACGGGGGCTCCTGCACGGTCGGGTAAGCGGGGCCCTCGTGCAGTCGTCCGAGCCGTTGTTTTTGAAGCGAAAGATAAAACCTAACTTAACCTACAGTAGCACAATAATTATTCCAAAAAACCTCCTTCTACTTGTTACAATGTTACTATTATAATTGTTACTTGACACTTGCACTAGTATGCACTACTCTCACACTATAGATAATAAGTAAGCATCTGATTATTGATCTAATTTTTAAGACCTTACA
>NW_021775129.1:0-994 GCF_005508785.2 Acyrthosiphon pisum | reverse complement strand
AAACAGCTCAAAAAGAGTCAAATTATTTTAAAAATTTTATCGTATATATAAAATGCTAATATAAACATTCAGTGAAATTTTCAAGTTTCTACAGTCACTCGTTTTTTAATTACAACAAAATAAGAAAATCGTTACGTAAGAAATCGAGTTAATATCAAATGTTGTAAAAATATGAATTTCAAACGCCCATAAAAATTTAATTTGAGTTTCTTATGGACATTTTTTTTTTGGTAAAGGTAGAATATCCTATAAGGAATCTTGTATTACATTTTAAAATCTTAGATTTAAAAAGAAAAATTTTTATGAATTTATAACTCGAAATAATTTGCAAATTTTCGTGATTTTTCCATATTTTGTCATTTTTTGAACTTTAAATGCTTAAAAAAAAAAACTGTGACTAACGATTTTTAATATTTTTCATCTGCCTTTGAAACAATATACTAGGAGCCTTCTATTAAATTTTCAAGCTTTTTTATCCAAAAAATAAAATTTTATTGATATTTTTAGAAAAAAAACTAAAAAAAAATGGAAAATAAAAATGTCCGTAAAGAGCTCAAAATACATCAAAATATTTTGAAAATGTTATGGTGTATAGAAGATGCTAAGATAAACATTCAGTCAAAATTTCATGTATCTACGGTAATTTTTTTTAAAGTTACACCAAAAACCAAATTCAATTTTGTGAAAAATCGATTTTGCGTAAAAATTCCCGTTTTTCCTTAATTTTTCTTTTGTTTTTTACGTCGCTTTTGAAAACTACTGGGAAATTTAAATTTTGACCTCCCCAATGCACCAACGATATTCACTTTCTGATCGAACAAGATACTGAAGTTGAAAATCGTAGCATTATTTCGACTACTTATCGTGTACACAGACACAAAAAAAATAAAAAAATAAAAAAATAAAAAAATAAAAAAATAAAAAAATAAAAAAATAAAAAAACACACATCATTGTAAAATCAATACATTCATCGTTCCACTCAGAATCTAAAAA
>NW_021775128.1:0-1583 GCF_005508785.2 Acyrthosiphon pisum | reverse complement strand
TAATACTAATTGAGTCCATGTTTTAATACTAACTGGAGTCCCGTAAAATTAAAAAAAAAAAAAACATTTTTCCTTCCCATTTTTACAGACTTAGGACTGTCTGTAACAAAAAATTCTACAGGTATGGTTAAAAATGTTTTTTTTTTTTTTTAAATATTTTATAATACAAATATATAATAATGTAGGGGTGTAATATAATATGAATAATTTGTGTATAATTAAACATATGTAGATAATGATAAAATAACATTTTTATATTGGTAAGAATTTATGGGATAAGCATTGTACATATTCAAATCTACTTATTGTGTTCGATTGAAACAGCTGCATTTGATGGCTGATTTCTTTTTCTTTTTCTTTTATACAATTTCTTGAATTAATTATATGAACACTTCTAGTTTTTATATACGTTTCGCATTGTATATTCAACAAAATGTTTATAAATTGGTAAACACTAGTTTTGTCCACCTTTAACAAAAATAATAAGGTTACCGGAAAGTTACATTGATTTTTTATGAGCGTTTGAATTTAACATTTTTATGATATTTGATATTTATCTGTGACAATTAATGAATGCCACATTAATCGATTTTTGATATTTTGTTATAATTCAAAAATTAATTGGCGTGACACTTGCAATTTGCACCAAATTATCACTTTTTATAATTTTTTCTTTTCATAGCTAACATAGAAAAATATTAATAGCAAATTTCCCACAAGTTTCTTTACATTTAACAAAAACAGTGTAGGTACGCTGTATGGTATGGTTTTAAAAATTCAGTATTTTTAAAAAAACACTCATTATTAAATATTATTTAACTTCCAATATGCGCCTATATTCAATATTCCTATATGCTTACCAATTTAGTACTTGAACAGTATAACTAAAACATAGGAATACGATTTTAATAAATAATAATAATATTATTGAATATAAATAAAAAAAACTTAGATACGTTGTCGATTTAAAAAATCTATAGAAAATATGGTTGCCATGGGTGCACCTAAGTGTTTGAAACATAAATCATTTATTTCTGTGCTTCGTGCCTGACTCAATCAGTTATATGTACTTTTAGATTCTGAGTGGAACGATGAATGTATTGATTTTACAATGATGTGTGTTTTTTTATTTTTTTTTTATTTTTTTTTTTATTTTTTTTTTTTATTTTTTTTGTGTCTGTGTACACGATAAGTAGTCGAAATAATGCTACGATTTTCAACTTCAGTATCTTGTTCGATCAGAAAGTGAATATCGTTGGTGCATTGGGGAGGTCAAAATTTAAATTTCCCAGTAGTTTTCAAAAGCGCCGGGAAAAACAAAAGAAAAATTAAGGAAAAACGGGAATTTTTACGCAAAATCTGTTTTCGAGAAAATCGATTTTGGTTTTTGGTGTAACTTTAAAAAAAATGACCGTGGATGCATGAAATTTTGACTGAATGTTTACATTTCCATTTTCTATACACGATAAAATTTTCAAAATATTTTGACTTATTTTGAGCTCTTTACGGACATTGTCAGTTTTCATTTTTTTTTAGTTTTTTTTCTAAAAATATCAATAAAATTTTATTTGTTTATCAAAAAA
>NW_021775127.1:0-1182 GCF_005508785.2 Acyrthosiphon pisum | reverse complement strand
AAAATAAAACATGTACGGCATATGACACTGACGGTGTGGTTGTTTGTTGACTGGGTCAGCTTGGCCCGTCGCCCGGGCCAAGGACGGCCTGGGAGAAAAATGTAGGCAGGGAAAATCTATTACCCAGGCCAAATTTGTATGTCTACTTCATAGTTTTTTTTTTTTTTTTTTTGGGGGGGGGGGGTTATAATTATTTATTTGCCTATCTAACCTTTTAGTTTTTATTATATGTTAGAAGAGCACAAAAAAGACAGTCCATAAATCAGTGTCAACATTTTAGTGTGACTCCCCATAAATATTTAAAATGCCTAGATACGCTTATCTATATTGTGTATTCTCTTAAAATAAGTTCAATTAACAAATTATTACATGCAATACCGACTACTATGAAGCTTAATTGAAGCTGTTATAACAATTCATAATTTATACAATTAATGATCACACGTGCGTTTCTAATACAAAAACATGTCTTATAGGAAAAACCCTCACGACCTTTAGAATAGTTGGTTTTCGTCCTTGTTTTTTAATTTAAAAGAAGACAACGTTTTGTAGGTAGGATCAGTCTGATTTTCAAAATTATAATTATATAGAAGTGAAAATATACATTTGAATAATGCGCAATATTTGTTATTTTTAAAATCCATCTTTCTAACACTATTTAAAGTAAAATGAAAATTTGGGCTTTGATCCGACCAAAAAGTCTTTTAGATAAAAAAAATAAAGTATGAAAAAATGTAGAGAGGGACTCACGCTCGTGTGCACGAAGTAGTCACATTCTCACCAACGATCAGACGAAGATCGAAGCATATATGGGTATACAATAATAATAATGTGTTTATGCGTCCCAAAATATACCAATCTTAAATACCTATGCAATTATTATTGTTATTAATACAAAATAGTAAGTAGTAATAACTTATTGTATCAAGCACGTTTGGTTAAATATACATAATCACCTAGTCCTCACTGGTCACCACAAAATTCTTCGACAGTATAAAACTCCAAAACAACCTACTATATAATATTAGGATTTTCCTTTTGTAGTATTGCTTAGAATTAATACTAGTAAGTATATGTTTTTAGTATAGACACCATGCAGACAACGGAAAACAGCGCCGCCTAATGGACAATTGGCAAACAAGTTGGTAGCAACATTTTCGTACACAATACACGCAAATTTGT
>NW_021775126.1:0-898 GCF_005508785.2 Acyrthosiphon pisum | reverse complement strand
TTATAAGTTATAACGCGTTATACATCAACAACAAACCGTGGTAAAATCATAGTTATATAATAGTATACTTTAGAAGTTTCAAGTACCCACGAATAATATTATACAATCACAACAAAATAACTAAAATAGTTATCCTAGGTTTTTAATATGTAATTTCGTCCAAATTTGTACTTAAAATGACTATAAAAATAAACTGTGTAAATGTATTTTTAAAATTTTTTGGTAACAGAATTAATTACTTATGTGGAATCTTGTTTTAAATTTTTAATTCTTAGATACAAAAATTGAACATTTTATAAATTTTTAACTACAAAATAATTTTTAAAATTAAAATTTGATAAATTTTGTCAAAATTTGATATTTAAATGCTTATAAAAAAAAATTGTGCCTATGTTTTTTTAATATTTTTCAACTGATATTGTAACAATATATCAGGAGCTTTGTATTAAATTTATACACTTTTTGGCCCAACAGATAAAACTTTATTGATATTTATAGAATAAAAAACTAAAAAAATTGAAAACTGACCATGTCTGTACACAGCTCAAAAAGAATCAAATTATTTTCAAAATTTTATGGTGTATAGGAAATACTAATATAAACATTCAGTAAAATTTTCATGTATCTGCAGTTATTCGTTTTTGAATTACAACAAAATAAGGAAATCGCTACATGAGAAATCGAGTGAATATCCAATGTTGTAAAAATTTGAATTTCAAACGATCATAAAAATTTAATTTGACTTTCTTATAGATATTTTTTGTTTGATAAAGGTAGATAATCTTATAAGGAATCTTGTATTACATTTTCATATCTTAGATTTAAAAAGAAAAATTTTTATGAATTTCTAACTCGAAATAATTTGCAAATTTTCGTGATTTTTCCATATTTTGTCATT
>NW_021775125.1:0-1089 GCF_005508785.2 Acyrthosiphon pisum | reverse complement strand
TTTATTTTCAGTTTGATTTTGATCCGTTCGAACTGTGATAACAGCTAAGTAAATTGTTGACCGAAATCCATATTAAAAAAATGCAGTATATGTATTATGATTTGAGATTTCCATACTCATAATATTCTAATATTTAGAAAACTGATAGGTATAGGTAATAAAATCCACGCTCTGACACGATGCGCATAAAATGTAGAATATATTATATCTTTTCGCGTTTTTTTATTGTTTGCGCACTCTAACGGTAACTTGACATATTGACTGTGGTTATGTAGTCGTCGACACCATCGCTGCATTTTTCATATACCTAAGTAACACATAATATTCCTCAACTCTGTTGTTCAACACTCGCTCGGCTCATTCCGTAAGTCTCGTGCTGAATAACGTGTTAATTGCACTCGCGCAGATACGTAATAAATGAATACATCTGCATATTATAAAATATGTGCAACGTTTTAATCGAAATACAAGCAACAGGTGCGAATATTATACATAGATATCTGTCTCTCTGCCGGCTCCAACATAATATGCTGTGATGCTGCTGCAACGATATCAAAATAATAATCTCATAATATTGTTCCGCAATATAGACCTAATTAGTCGGCAAGCTCGGAGGCCTGAAGCAAATGGTCCCCTCAGGCACACGGAAAACTAATAACTTATGCGTGACATAACATGAAATTACATCACTTCGAAAACGTCGGTGAATCTCCATCACAGGGTGAGGAGGTGCGCGCAACGCAACGTCAAAAGTATGCGTCGGTATAAAAAAATCAAAAAAAAAATCACCATAAGTCTTATAATATTTTATAGTCTCTTATCGTCTCCTCTAATGGAATGCCAATGTGGTTACTCTAAACCATTTAAATAAATTAATTACACCGTGATATTATTATATTCATGCAAGTGCCATTGCGGTGGGTGGGTGGCATTTTTATCAGGGCAATCACGCCTTAATGCCTTTATAATCACATTATGCTCATTGCATAAACATTATGTAGATTGTATGCTTTGTATGTTTCAAAAATTAAACAAATATTATTAAACTAATATTAATATAAAACATTATAATGTGTACATAAGCGAGAA
>NW_021775124.1:0-823 GCF_005508785.2 Acyrthosiphon pisum | reverse complement strand
CACGGCACCCCATAACTCACAATAGGTAGGTGGTGCACCACAACATTTTTTATATTGGTAATTTTATTATCTGTGCCATCAGGCCAGAATCACTCATTGTAAATTATCATCTGTGCCGCCAGGCCAGACATAATATTCACATTTTTATATTGTTAAATTATTATCTGAGCTATCAAGCCAGAGTTTTAGCTTCACTGTTATATTGTTAATTATTCTCTGTGCCCTCAGGCCAGAATCACTCGTTGTTAATTTATCATCTGTGCCACCAGGCCAGACACATAATATTTTAAAATCATTATATTGTTAAATGTTATCTGTGCTTGTCAGGCCAGAAACATCATTTATTTAAACTGTTTATATTTGTGCCATCAGGAAAAACTTGTATTATGTATTTAAATAATGTAAAGCGAATTAAATGCTATCTAGTTTATATAACAACACCACCAGCGTAAAATTAATTTTAACAAATACAGTCCACTAAACCGCTTACCAAAGTCAGCCTAAAAAGCCCTTTGGCCCTTAACAGTTATCATAGTGTTTGAAATATCTTTAAAGAAACGGTTACCGGTTACCAAAATATCAAAATTAAACGATAACCGGTTACCGGTTTTCAAAAATTTTTGGTTCCTACCGGAGCCGATTACCGATTTTATTGATAACGGTTTTAAGCCCTTTGAGCATATTTTAATTTTATTATGAGTCACTTTAACCAAACCAAGAACAAGCGCCATCAACAATTATTTTAGAAGTTGAGTAGTAAGTAGGGGATAACAAGTATTAAATAAAACATTGTTAATCCAATGAACATTTTTTTAAACATCTG
>NW_021775123.1:0-2067 GCF_005508785.2 Acyrthosiphon pisum | reverse complement strand
GAGCTCTCGTAGTTACAATTTGAATACGACTCAGTGCGTCAGCATTTGTATTATTCACTCCTGGTTTGAAATGAATAGTACACTGGTACTCTTACAGCTCGAGACGCCAATGGGTGATTCTTGATCCTGGATTGGTAATATTAAACAAACATACTAGTGCTCGATGATCGTTAATTACATTGAACTTTTGACCGAATAGTTAAGGTATATATGTTTGAATTTCCCATACTATACTAGTTAGCTCCTTCTCAGTTGTGTTGTAGTTGACTTCTGCATTATTTAAAGTACGAGATTCAAATTCTATCGGCTAATCTTTTCCTATCGGTCCTTGCGATAGTACACATTTGATCGCGTAGTCACTTGCATCACAAGTCAAGTTAAATGTTTTAGAGAAGTCCAGATACTGTAATATTTTGGCCTGTGGCAAGAGATCTCTTAACTGTTCAAAAGATTGTTGGCGAAGGTAGCTCCTCCTGAACGTCATGTCCTTTTTTAACAATGAAGTCAGTGGCTAAGCGATCTACCCATGGTTTCTGTTAAATCTTCTGTAGTAGCCTGAAAAGTCTTAAAAAAAAAAATTAACGTCTTTCACATTTCTTGGAATTGTAAATTGTTACACACAACTTATCTTCTGAGGATCTGGCTTGACTCCTTCGTCAGTGATTTGATGTCCGAGATAATTAACTTCTCTTCGGAGAAATTCGCACTTCAGTCTGTGAAGTTTGAGATTGTATTTGCGGAGTCTCTGAAAAATCCCGGTGATTTTCTGTGAATGATCATTAAGATCTTTTACATAGATAAAGATATCATCTAGATATGCAAATGCTTCGTTTCCATTTAAACCAATTAAAACTTTGTTCGTAAGCCTCTGGAATGTTCCTGAAGCTCCCTTAAACCAAATAGCATTCGTTCAAGTTCGAAATGTCCCCGGTCTGTAGAGAACAACGTTTTGCTACGGTAGTAGGGATTCATGGGAATTTGGTGGTACCCATGGGCTAAATGTAAGGTACTGTAATATTTTGACCTCCCTAGTTGGTCCAAAATATCCACGTTGTTTGGAAGTGGGAAAGCATCCAGTATCGTGACATTATTAAGTCGGCCAAAATCCACGCAGACGCGGTATTTAACCCGGCCATTGACGTCAGGTTTCTTCGGGACTATTAGGAGTGGAGTGTTCCAAGGTGATTCACTGTTAGCTGTAATCACACCTTCACATTTGAGGGCCTCCATTTGGTCCGTAATTTCCTGTCTATGCCTTAGTGGTAAATGGTATGGCTTCACGTGAATTGGTGATAACGCTTCTGAGGTTTTGATCCCATGTGTCACCGCTGTAGTTGCCGACACCCGATCTAGTTCTAAATAGAATAATATGTCCGAGTAATCTTGATAGATGGCCACTAATGATCCTTTTTCTTCCAAATTTAGATGATCGGTTCTAAGTAATTCTTCCAATCGTTTCAGTAGACTAATGCTTGCACGAGGTTCTTCTTTTCGATCCGTGACTTGTACCGAACGTATACGAACTTCCCTGAACTCCTCGTGGACCAGTTCCTTTAAATTTGGCGTCTTTAGTCTTATCGTTTCTTCGGTTGGGTTGATGCGTGTAGCTAACACCTTTTTGTTTTGTACTCTGGTTACAGCGTTACTGCACATGACTGATTTCGTGATTTCTTGACATTCAACGATGATGATTTTGTCTTATGCGTGTTTCCCTGATTTTATTCCTACGAGGGTTTCAGTGCGAGGTTCTAGCACTATTTCAGTCCCGTTAGGAATGATGACTTCATGAGCCTGACAATTCAGAATGATTTTGTTTTCCACCATAAATGGTCGTCCAAGGATACCATCGTTTGGGAGTGGGAATGCAGAATGAACTACTTGGAACATTGCAACTATAATTGTATCCTCGATAAATAGTTCCAATTGTGTTTGTCTCAGTGTGTGTACTATCTGGTCATTTATGGCTTTCAGATGATATATGACATCTTCATACACGATTGTCTGATCCTTGGAGTAGTCGAGCCTGTACATGGTCATGTGCGCATGCTAACGCAAACTCGAATTTTT
>NW_021775121.1:0-831 GCF_005508785.2 Acyrthosiphon pisum | reverse complement strand
GTGGGGGTGGGGACATGTTCGTAAATAAAATATATGTATGATGCAGGTATTATTATGTTTACCAATCAATCTTATATGTTTATAATTTATATATTTAATTTTAACTCGCCACAATTCAGTTTTCAATTGTTTTGACATTTGACATGTCCAATTACACGGTAAATCACGAAAAAAGTTATTATTTAATTTGATTCCTCTAAATAAGTACCCTCGCAGAACGTTTCCTATGATATCTTATATTATAGCATGGACTAATGAGTTATGTACGCTCCTATTAACTATACAGGTTTTATAATTAATTTAGTGTTGTTTGAAGACTGCTCAATTTGAAAATACTTATTAGTTATTACTATATTTAGAATTTACATTAGAATATAACATTATATTTCTGATAATTAAATAAAATCGAACTTTTACACTGTTATAAATCATTATAGCCATTTCACATTTGGCATTTATAAGAAAAGGTTTATTTTTATGATTGTATAAGTTATAATTGTGTTCTATATGTATTATGATTTTATTTTCACAAACATAATATTTAATAACACAAAATAATACAAGATTGAATGCTATTATTCCTTATTTGGTGTCAGTCGATCAGTTGACCCTACAGATAGGTATAGGTATAGGTTTATGTTGTCAGTTTGTGACACAAATACAAAACTATACTATACTATACTTGACTATATTATAATGATTAATTACTATTGATAAGTAGCTACAATTAATAAGTACTATTTTTTAATAGTCATAACTCATAAGTAATTACTATTGTAGTATTATTATGTTAATATGTATTAACTGTACATCTTCTTTTTAGATTCTGAA
>NW_021775120.1:0-458 GCF_005508785.2 Acyrthosiphon pisum | reverse complement strand
TTCAAATTTTTACAACATTGGATATTCACTCGATTTCTCATGTAGCGATTTCCTTATTTTGTTCTAATTCAAAAACGAATAACTGCAGATACATGAAATTTTTATTGAATGTTTATATAAGCATTTCCTATACACCATACAATTTTGAAAATATTTTGACTCTTTTTGAACTGTTTATGGACATTTTCAGTTTTTAATTTTTTTAGTTTTTTTTTCTATAAATATCAATAAAGTTTTATCTGTTGGGCCAAAAAGTGTATAAATTTAATACAAAGCTCCTGATATATTGTTTCAATATCAGTTGAAAAATATTAAAAATACATAGGCACAATTTATTTTTATAAGCATTTAAAGATCAAATTTTGACAAAATTTATCAAATTTTAATTTTGAAAAATTTATTTTGTACTTAAAAATTTATAAAATGTTCAATTTTTGTATTTAAGAAATTTGAAAAAT
>NW_021775119.1:0-954 GCF_005508785.2 Acyrthosiphon pisum | reverse complement strand
CAAAATCATAAGTCAGTAATAAGTTTAAAAATATTCAGTGGCACGTTACTTTAGAGCAGGGGTTCCCAACATATTTATCATCGAGTACCACCAGACACTTTTATAATCAATAAGCTGTAACGGTACACCGATCACGCATTATAAAACGGTCCTTTTCAGCTCCACCAATCAGAGACCAGTAAAAGCCACACACACGACCGGGACAACTTCACACCCACATTATAGGGCCCTAAGTTGTCCCACACACTTAAGACCGTGGGCTACATGTAGAAGAGACTCTCACGAGTCCAAAAACATCATCCCCACACACGTAACCCTAAAACTGAGCAAGTAAAGCCACTTGTCATACCGAACGCAAACACAGCCGCCCGCGGCGGCAGAACACGGTTTAATAGTCGGATAGAGTTGGGATAGTTTGTAGGGAGACCTACGTGCCAGACTCGGTAGAAGGCTTTCTCCACGTCGAGAAAGATGGAAGCGGTGTTTAGGTTGTTATTAAAGTTCTAGCTAAGTTGGTGAGTGAGTTTGGTCAGTTGTAGGGTGGTAGAGTGTTCATGTCTGAAGGCAAATTGTTCTGGGCGGATTTTGTCACAGAGATTGTATTGCAGGTGAGTGAGGATGATTCGTTCATAAATTTTGGATAAGGAGGAAAGTAGAGCGATTGGCCGGTAGTTTTCGGGTAGTTTGTGGTCTTAGCCTGGTTTGGGAATGGAAATTATAACTGCTTTTTTCCAGGCACGTGGAAAGTAGCAAATTCTGGAACAGCAGTTTAAAATTTGTGTTAGGGATAGTAGAATGTTGTTAGGTAGAAATTTAAGGGCAGTGTTGGTGATGAGGTCTTCGCCAGGGGCTTTCTTTTTGCGGAGGTTATCTATGATTGTTTGGATTGTGCCAGGAGTTGTGAATAGGTTGGATTTAGTTATTTTAATTTTTTTGTAGTGAGTTGAAGTGTGC
>NW_021775118.1:0-977 GCF_005508785.2 Acyrthosiphon pisum | reverse complement strand
TCTTAGACAGATAAACCGTCAGCGCTCAGAATCGTTTTTCGTATACAATGATATAATATCATTGTATTCAAATTTAATTCCATCCATTACAGTAACCCACCACTTGTAACTACTGTACAGTAGAGCGACATCACGACTTACACGTTTTTTAAATCTTAGGTTTAAATAGAAAAAAATTTACGAATTTCTGAATCCAAAAAACTGCGATTTTTACGTATTTTTTCGAAATTCTAATTTTAGACACTTATTAAAAACAAATTTCTAAAATACCCTCAACTTTTTTTAATTTTATCTAACATTAATTGATGAAAATCTTTATATTAAATTTTTAAGTTTTTTGACCGAGCAAAATTTTTTTATCGATATTTAACAAAAAATTACCGAAAACTTTATAGGCCTATACGCCTATAAATAGCTCAAAATGTAGCAAATTATTTTGAAAATGTTGTGGTGTATTAAAATTACAAATATAAATATTTAAAGTTTCAAGTATCTACGTTCATTATTTTTTGTGTCACGCCAAAAAACAAAGTTAACGGTGCCGTTAAACCAATGACCACCCGATGACCAACGGTGCTCTCGAACGTTCACATAAAACATTAGCAGAATTGTTGAGACACTACGTGAGTAAAAGCTTAGACAATTGGGATGAGCTTTTACCTTACGCCATGTTTGTGTATAATTCTACAGAACATACGTCCACTAGATATCAACCTTACGCATTATTATATGGTAGGGACATAAATATTCCGGTTAAATTAAAATCAACTCCAGAACCCAGGTATAATTATGATGATTACGTATACGATTTAAAACAAAAACTTCAAGAGGCTCACACGATAGCACGAAGTAGGTTAATAAAAAATAAGGAAGTGAATAAACGATATTACGATAAAAAAGTAAAAATGGAGGAATTAAAAATTAACGATATGATTTTACTTAAAGATCATACTCAAAGAAATAAGTTAAGTCCACTT
>NW_021775117.1:0-990 GCF_005508785.2 Acyrthosiphon pisum | reverse complement strand
TATCACAGAGTTGGAGGAAAAAAGTTTTTTCAAGTGATGGAGTCATTTTATTTTTTAAAATTTGTGAAACGAAAATAATTACAGATAGGCGATATTTGGTTACTCAACATTTGAAGACGGAACAGCATAAATCTGCCGAAAAACGTAAGCAAGATCAAATGAAAAATAAATCACAACAACTAGTTGGTACTGCTATGACTTCTAAAAAAAGTTCTTTTAACCATGATTTGTGTATTACCTTGCTCTCCGCAAATATTCCTTTAAATAAATTAAACAATCCTAAATTCAGAGAAGTTTTATTGAAATATACAGGAAAAGACGTTCCATTTGAGTCAACTTTGCGAAAAGGTTACGTAGACGATGTTTACAATCAAACACTAAATACAATTAGAATGTATGTTGACGGGAAGAAAATCTGGGTAAGCATAGATGAAACCACAGATGTAACAGGTATATTTTTAGCTAACGTTATTATTGGTACACTGGAAGAACATGGACCTGGACAAATATTTTTGTTAAAGGTAGAAGAGCTAGAAAAAGCAAATCATTCAACGATTTTTAAATTATTCGACAAGTCGATGAATATTTTATGGCCCGATGGTGTTAAACATGACGATGTCCTATTATTCTTGTCTGACGCGGCCCCTTATATGGCTAAGTCTGTAAGTTCAATAAAAACCTTGTACTCAAAAATGATTCACACCACGTACCTTGCTCACGGTCTACACAGAGTGGCTGAAATAATCCGTATTATAAATCCTAAAGTCGATAAAATTATGGGGTTTTATCGACTCCGTCGTTTTAATATCAATTCCGCCGGCTATCGATTCCGCCGAATTTTTGTTTATATTGATTCCGCCGGTTATTTATTTATATTGATTCCGCCGATTATCGATTCCACCAGTTATTTATTCATGTTAATTCCGCCGACTGTTTATTAAACAATAACCAAAGTATCATATTACACAGAATTTTTTTTTTGAATTAACA
>NW_021775116.1:0-1518 GCF_005508785.2 Acyrthosiphon pisum | reverse complement strand
TCTTCTCAAGCCTATGTGGACGTATGGACTACAATTATGGGGTGCGGCAAAAAAATCAAATATTAATAGAATCCAATCATTCCAAAATATTTCGCTCCGACGATTGTCCAATGCTCCCCCCTATATCTCTAATCTAGCCCTTCATAACGATCTCTGTATGAGAACAATAGAAGCGGAAGCACGCATTTTCTATACACGTTTCCATAAACGACTTCAAACCCATACAAATCCTCTTATAAAAGACCTCTCTATCCTTACACTCCCAGGAAACCCTAACCGTAGGTTAAAAAGAAAGTGGTGCCGTGACCTGTTACAAAACTTTAATGTCTAACTCTCTGAATAATAATAATATAAACAATTAAAAAAAAAAAAAAAAAAAAATTATCATTTGCCAAGAACTACTAATGGGTGGCTGCTTATTCCAAACAATCATGTTCTACTACTCTTATCATATAAACTTATTGTGCTTCAAATAGTATAGATTGTTTATGCCAAATAAAAAATAAAAAAAAAAAAAAAACATAAATTAATATTGAAAAATAAATTGCTCATACATAATATTATTTAATACACATTATAAATGTATGCATAGGCACTATACAAATTAATCTAATACATGGTTATGTTGGAAAAAAAATATTAGTTGAAATAATTTTGGGGAAAGGGTATTTGAACTCCTAATCCAGGGATGATATCTTCACCACATCTACACGTTATGAATATTCCCAGATATTATTGTAATGTTGTAGAGTGGTGAAGTGATCTAGATCTATACTTTTATATCCAAAATAACGGTGAGGATAATTAGTAACATTCAGAGCGTATATAGATCACTAGGTTTGAAGACCAATAGACTTGTAGTACTTAAATATATAATATAATATGTATTGGAATAATTTGTTTTAATAGTTTGGAGAAGAAGGCGAATAAAAATAAAATTTAACCGTAAACTGATGAATTTGTATAGGTATCGTATTGCTGGACGGTAAAACAAACGACGAAATGGAAGCTAGAGCCTTAATTAACGCTAATTCATTGGTGGATATATACAGTGGATCATGGGGGCCTACAGATGACGGACTAATGGTCGACGGTCCCGGAGTAATGGCTCAAATTGCATTTGAAATCGGTGCAACCAAGGTAATCGCAATACGCATAATATATATATATATCTAATATTATGATTCGATCAACGGCACTGCTAACTAAAATAAATAATTTATTCAAAACTATTTGACGGGGGTTAAAACGCTTTGAGATCCGCGACGTTTCCGCTTAACGCGCTCGCAGAGGTAAAATTGTTTCGACGAGAGCTGATTACGTATACCTACGCAGCGTAAGGAATTATACAAAGGGAACAAAATAGTGTGTGCGGGTTATATTTATAGGTGTACGCTATACCGTACATTATACGGTTAAAATAAATTAAAATAAAGCGTTAACACTTATGACACGAAAGTTTGTAATACAATACAGCGTTAGTACCTATAGGTAGGTAGGTGTACACTGTAATAATAA
>NW_021775115.1:0-782 GCF_005508785.2 Acyrthosiphon pisum | reverse complement strand
CCCGCAGAATAATCTCGGATGACATTCAATACGGGATAACCGGTTTGCAACGTCCATGTGTCCATTATTGTTTTACGGTTAGATTTTGTCCAAAGTTCCTTGTCGGTGTGCTTCCTCCGTCAATGAGCACCACAAGTCATCCTGTTCGGCGTTGGAAAATTTGTATTTGTGTATGTAGTTTCTAACGCTTTGTTTGAACGTGTTCTCGCCTAGGAACGTGTTCATCATGTGCAACAAAATTGGTCCCTTTGCGAACGTTATTGGGTCCGCCGAAATTGGCGCTATTTCATCGGGCTTTCCTATAGCTACCGCCAACGGATGTGCTGATTGAAGCGAATCTTGATCCAAAACGAGTAAAAAATTTTTAACGTTTTTGACTTGGAAATACTTTGATTCGGGGAACAGCTATATAGTATGAAAAAAAAAAATAAAACAATAATATGATTACATTTTACCATACTAAATTAGATATTAACAACCGTCTGACGGTTATGAAACTTACGAAATCCAATCCACGGAGTCCTGCATACTCGGCAAATCCTTCATTCAACCAAAGGCCGGTCCACCATTTCATGGTAACGAGATCACCAAACCAAGGATGAGCTAGTTCGTGAGTGATCAATCGGGCTATTTCATATACGTCCTCAATTGGGGTCACGTCCAGATCGACTAACAGACAGCTCTCTCTAAATAATAATTATTTAATATGATTTTACGGCTGGGAATTGGTACGATGGTACATAAAAAATATTATATATTACAGTTGAAACTCGAAATCTGTA
>NW_021775114.1:0-583 GCF_005508785.2 Acyrthosiphon pisum | reverse complement strand
CCCCCTGGGTACGCCACTGATAACAGTTATAAATAATTTTATAAAAACCCATACATCATTGGAAAACCAATACATTGCTTATCTCAGAATTTAACAGCT
Organism: Acyrthosiphon pisum; assembly: GCF_005508785.2. Classification (NCBI taxonomy): domain Eukaryota; kingdom Metazoa; phylum Arthropoda; class Insecta; order Hemiptera; family Aphididae; genus Acyrthosiphon; species Acyrthosiphon pisum. The sequence continues at coordinate 484 of NW_021775114.1, read as the reverse complement.
TAGGAAAATAATTGTAATTCATTATTTGGTAAGTTAATATAACATATAATATTACCAATAAGCTTATTAAATTTGAGTCCATGCATTTCAATGCTTTTTGAAAAACCTTCCGCTATACCATCGGCCTCCATTGCAGTGGACGCTTGTTTCCAATTAAGAAAACAATTATGTTTTGGAATTTCTTGGCTTATAGATTTCGATCTCTGGCACACTGCACAGTACCGATTTTTAATGCCGACAAATAAAACTTTACCAGTTTTGTACCCAATTATTGTAGCCTAAATAAACAATTTTAATTTTCGAATTTTGTATAATATATCATTCTTTAATACCATTGAACAAACTATGGTAATTATCTTACCGCTCCTGATAATGCATCGTATTTAGTTTTGTAGCTGCGTTTAGACCACTGGCCATCCGCAACAACAGTACACATTGGTGTACCATCAACGTCAGTATTTCCACATTCTAAAGCTAATTGTCT
>NW_021775113.1:0-759 GCF_005508785.2 Acyrthosiphon pisum | reverse complement strand
CATCGATCTATTGGTATGAAACTGTGAAGTAAATAAATCTAACGAAGATGTTGTTCTACACAAATTATTTTCTTCAAAAAACAAACCTGATCCAAAAATTAAATTTAGTGTAGGTGACAGAGTAAGAATATAAGCATATAAAAAAACATTTGGAAATAAATATAGTAATAATTGGACAAAAGAAATATTTATACTTCAAGAAATTTTAAACACAAATCCTATTACTTATAAAATTATAGATTTAAACAATGAAGAGATTGAAGGGAGTTTTTATAACGAAGAGTTACAAAAAACAAAATTTTAAATGTTAGTTTTAATAAAAATTATTTTTATTAAAAAAATGAATGTAAAAAAAAAAAAATAAAACATAATATAATAAAGAATGGAAGGTTTAAACAAAATTGAACCTTTAATTAAAGAAATTAATACATGTAATAAAATGAATGTATTAAATAAAAAAACACGTCCTGACAAATATTGTGTTAAATGTAATTTAACAATTGGTTGTAAAAATTGGGCTGCTCATTTGAAATCTTATTATCGTCATCAAAACAATGACAGAGATCAAACGATTATACCTTTTAGATTTAATAAAACATACAAAGGTATACCAATTAATCAAGAAAGATTAAAAAATTATAATTTTTTGAAATTAATGCAAAATAACATAAAATAAAGTATAAAAAAAAATAAATGTTATGTGCAATTTTGTACTTTTGAATATTATGAAAATTCTAAGAATGTTAAATATAATCTAAA
>NW_021775112.1:0-2416 GCF_005508785.2 Acyrthosiphon pisum | reverse complement strand
AATTACAATAACTTTTTATATCTCGCAGTTTCAAATATTTCAAAAATGTCAATATATTAATTTATTATAAACGAATGATTTCCCATCGTCAGACCTATTAATATTATAGAGTGATTTTTTAAGCATGCTCACACTATTTTTTTTTTACTTAAATTGTACATATTATGTGCGTGTAGGTATATAATTATACAAATTCCGATTTTTAGAACTTTTAAATATACTTGAAGATTTTCGAATATTTTTTTATACCATTTAACGATGATGTATTGTTACAATACAAATTTCGGGTTTTCAAATAGGAACCCTATTTTTTTTACTTTTATTATTCAGCAGATATTTTTTTGAGAACTTTGATGCATATAAATCAAAATTTGAACTAGTAGATTTGAGATACCTATATAACTCTGACTAACTATTAAGTAGGTACCTATACTGATAATAGTGAATAAGTAGGTACCACATCTAATAGTAGGTAGGTAGGTACTTAAAATTGTTTTATTGTAAACCATATTTTAAGGATTATTATTCTTAGTATACACATTATAATAATTCAGCAACTACTTATTAGAATTTTGATTTAGATACATCTATATATTTACAAGAACATCATCTGCTAAATAATTTTCAGTAACAAAAGGAAATTCTCATTTGAAAAATAGAAGATTGTATAGCCATAGCCTATAGGACACTCTTTATAAGTAGTAAAAAAATATCAGGAATTTGAATACGTTTCCTTTAGGTATACTTAAAAATTCTAAAAATCAGAATTTGAAGAAATGTATTTTTAAAGAAAAAAAATTGCGAGAATTTTTTCACCAAAATATCAAGTAAATTTTGTATTTCATTATGGGGCCCCTTAAAAAACTGATCCCTAGGCATTTGGTGTGCCAGGCCAACACTGGTTACCTATTATAAAACAGAAAATTGTAGTTTTCAAAACGAAAAAAAAATCGATTTTTCAAAAACTTGATTCACGAAAGCATTCTCGTTTCCCTTTGTTTTTCTCTAAGTTCATCCTAAGTGTTTTGAATGATTTGTATAGTTAATTTTAATTTTAATTTCCAACTAAAAATCACCCTAATTGTGGCAAAAAGATGCATTTATACTGTTCAAAAACACTATAAAATATATAATTTTTTATACTGATAATTTTTATAAAATAAGTATACAAAAAAATAAATAAATATTACATACAATTCACTGTAAACGAAAATATTTTATTCATTAATAACGAATAATGATGTACACAATATTTGCCATAAATACCTAGATTATATAAATTATAATATTATGCATATGTTATATCATGATTAACTCTGTATATACAACGTTTCTACCAGAAGGAGTGCTTCGATTTCAACATATAATATCTTATATTTTAGCAAATTGGATCAAGATGGTGCTTTAGAGAAGTCATTTTTCGATTTTCTCATTAACTTTTAAATGCCACGGGAAAAACCACCAATAAATTACAAAAAAAAGCTAAAAATGGGATTTTGATTTGTAACACTTTGTTTATCATTATATAAACAAATAAATAATTATTATATTATAATACTAATACAACTTACAGGCTATAATAAATAATAAAAATATAATATAAAAATTCAGACTGACAAACCGTCTACGCTCAAAATCGTATTTTTTATACAATGAACAACGATATTATATCATTGATACAAGCTTCGTACAATCCATTATACATTGACCAACTTGTAGCCTACTGTACAGCAGAGCGACATCCACTTAACCGCTTTTTTTTTTCATCTGAACTGGTTTTCAATTACCTAACTAAGAACCTGAACGGCTGAACCATTTACAAAAGCCGTGTATTATAACTAATTTTGAATTTAACATCCAATAATTCCAGAAGAAGAAGAAGACGAAAAAGTAAAAATAATAACATGACAATATATATAAAATATACTTACTCATTTTTACTGCAAAACATATTTATAATATACGTTGGTTTTCAATAGTAAAATGTATTATAATAGTATATACGATATCAAATGTATAATGGGGTTCAATGGGATGGACCCATTAGGGTTTCTTTACCTCTAATGACTGTGTATGGAGTGTGGATATTGATAATTATATAATAAATATTAATTATTACTATAACACAATCTCAAAATAGTTATCGAACGAGTGAGATCGTTATAGTTTTTTGGCTGAACGATTGAGAACACTTAAAAATTAAAATTAACAAAGAACTTACCACTGACCCAAAAAACACCCGAAAAAGAATACGACTGAGAACAAATTTACGTGCAACGTTGCCATATCATTTATTTGACTATTGAAATATTCATTCACTTATGCATAAAATAAATATTCTTGAATAAAATCATCAATTAATAATTATAACCTTATACAAATATATGGGCACCTAATAATATGCAATAAAAACATA
>NW_021775111.1:3770-5377 GCF_005508785.2 Acyrthosiphon pisum | reverse complement strand
CTCTTGCCACTTCACGAACAAGTAAGAGAGATGAAAGTTCGTGAATTACTGTTGGCTAAGAGAGAGATCATGCGGATTTTCAAATGTAAAGAAGTGACCCGGACAGCGTGTCTAATGCAGCTGGACAAAAGTTTGAGTTCAAAATTAAATAATCTAACACCTGAGTTTATAGAAAATTATATTTTGAAAGGAGGTAAAAGGAACATAGTAGTATTGTGGAATGGACATTCCTACAGGAACGTTTTAAAAAGGCTAAACATAGACAAGTTTGAGATTTTGAATATAACATGTTACGATAAGCATCTTAACAATAACTTCACGATACAATTCGAAATATTAAAAGAACACAAATTAAAAAGAACTTATTTTTGAACAGGATGTAGGTTATTTCAAAAAGAATGGTAGGAATTTGAATTTAACGGAAGCCCACGGTATGATTTGTACTAAAAAACATAGGATAACGTACGCTCATGACCCGAAAACGGACGTGAGGTTTACAAAATGTATATTTAATACTATGGTTGGCAAGCAGGGGTACGTGAATTTTATAAAATATTTCAATTAAGACAATGAGGTGGCTTATCGAACAAATTAGTAAAATAAATGATCTGAATGTCTGAATTTTAAACAATACTACTAGAAAGAGAAGACAGGGAGAAAAAAAAATAATAATAGTAAAATTTGTGAATAAAGTATAAAAATAGTAATTTGAATGAGTTTGATTACAGAATATAAAACAAATGGAAATAAGATTAAAAATCAGTACGGCATATAACAAAGAGTCATGTGATCTAATATTATTACATTTTGATCAGTGGTCCGTTGTTATATCCCGGACGAATTAAAACAATCGAAGAAAGGAATAGAGACATTTGATCAGTTGGTGTTTCGTTTAAGAGTTAGGAATATATAAATCAGAACATTGAACGCGAGCATTAATAACGGATCAAATGGCTAGAATAATCTCAATAAGAAAATTATACTAATATAGTCTCGTTGATTTAGTCAATAACGTGAATTGTTGCTTTAATGATTAGCACAATGGGCGTTAGGGATTCAATTAGCAAGGTTAAAATAAATACAACAGTTAATAAATTTAATTCATTTTAATGTTGGAATAGATCAGAAATACAATTTTAATTGAATAAATTACTTCTGGTCTGGACCTGCATAATAAGATAAAAGCACGCGATAATTAAATAGTATAGTGAATAGAAATATAATTTATAATACAAATAAATATAGGAATTGAAAAAAAAACAAAAAAATGAAAAAAAAGGGTAAAATTTAGGGTTAAATTTTTATTTATAAAGTAATAGTAAGGGATAACAAATATAAGAAAAATATCTTAATGGAATAATACATATAGGACTATAAGTAAATTAATATTATATTATGGTGTTGGGAAAAGACTTAATTATATAGATATATGTATAGCATAAAATGAAATATATTATAATAGATTAAGGAATTTATATTATATTGGAATATTAACACTAAGATAAGATTATTATTGTAAAACTAAAAAGAAATATTGTTAAAATACTAATGTAAATAAAAACTGATTGTATTGTATACTTATTATGATTTTAATAATTATAATATAT
>NW_021775111.1:0-1460 GCF_005508785.2 Acyrthosiphon pisum | reverse complement strand
CAACAGTATTGTAAGTTGACTAATTAAGTTGAATATAAATATATTATAAATAAGATTAGAGCTTTGGAGTGCACGTCTCACGTTGGTTTTAAATCTTAAAACCAGCGTTAAATTTTAATTATTATTGGTGAAGGTGTAATATTTGAATAAAAATAAATAAAACAAGCTTGTTAGGGAAACATATGTAATTTTTGTAAAGGCAGCAGTAGACTGACCTAGGTATTATTTTTGTAATAGACAGTGATAGACTGTTCTAGGTTTTTTTTATGATAGGCAGCGGAGGACTGACCTGGGAATATTTTTTGGTAGACAGCGGTAGGCTGATCTAAGAGTTTTTATGGTAAATAGACAGCAAGGGACTGATCTAATAATATATAGTGATTATTGAGAATAAATAGTGAGACAGTGGTATAGGCTGATCTAAAAAATTGATGCACGCGCGTAGCAATTGAATAAATATATTGAAATAATTGATGAATAGTTTTTGAGTTGAAATAAAAGTGAATAATTGATGAATAAATGTTGAATTGAAATAAGGGTAATTGAATTGAAATAAAAGAATTAAATTGAATGATAAATAATTGTTGGAAGAGAATAAATTGATTGATAATAAATAATTGTTGAAAGAAAATAAGTTGATATATTGATGAAAATAGATTTTATTTTGAATTAAAATAATGTTGCTCAAATTGTCCTTCTTCAAAATGGATCTATTGGAATATGCATAAGATATAAAATTATATTTTATTATATTACGATATTTATATCTAATGCCTATATTCTGAAGGAAACAACAAAAAATATTAACATGACTAAATTGAATTAAAAAATTATGATCTAATACTTACTTAACACAACTCAGAATAATTTGTAGGCTGCCATTTTTCACGGCGACAATTTTGTAACCAAGTTTTTCGTCCTTCGGGGTCTCTAGGAAATCGAAAAAGATGAAAACCTTTACTACGTGTATTGGAGCAATTTAGAGCAGTACAACCGCCCATCTTTGGTAGTATTTTATAGTTATAACTTATATTCACTTGAGAATTAAAAACTATATTATATTTAAGAATTTAATAGTTTAAGGGTTAACTACTTGGTTTATAGGTTTATAGTTGAAACCATAGAGATTTTTTAGTTTAACTTAAAACAAAAAGTATCTGTAATCTGTATTCTCAACTATTCTGTAATGTTTGAAACGGTGATAACTGGTAATCATTTGTCGCAACATGGCTGACGATTATACCCACATTTATAGTGTCTTACCCAAGGTGTATTGATAAGGTGTCGTCACTTGTTTGAAAACTTGATTGAACATTTTACCACAGACAGTCGTCACCACCGGGAGCGCTGTATGTCCTAAAGAGGCCGAAAAACGAACGCTTTTGTACACCAAAGCCATAGAAAATTGAAAATATATTATGATTTAAGGAATAAAATTAAAAATGTTTCATTGTATAATT
>NW_021775110.1:0-967 GCF_005508785.2 Acyrthosiphon pisum | reverse complement strand
AAAAAAAAAATCGTGACTATATATTCTTTTATTTTTCAATTGCTATTGTAAAAATATATTATGAGCCTTGTATTAAATTTTGAAATCTTAGATATAAAAGGAAAATTTTTTATGAATTTCTAGCATAAAATAATTTACGAATTTTCGTGATTTTTACATAATATGTTGTCAAAATTTGAACTTTAAATGCTTATAAATAAAAATTGTGACAATGTATTCCTTTTATTTTGCAACTGCTATTGTAAAAATATGTTAGGAGCCTTGTATTAAATTTCCAAATCTTAGAATTAAAAAGAAAAACTTTTATGAATTTCTGTTTAAGATTATTTGAACATTGCCGTAATTTTTACGTATTTAGTCAAAATTTGAACTTTAAATGCTTATAAAAAAAAATTGTGCCTATGTATTTTTATAATTTTTGAATGGGAGTTAGAACAACATATGTGGACCCTTCTATTAAATTTTCAAGTATTTTGTCCCAGCTAATTTTTTTTTATCAACATTTATAAAAAAAAAATCAAAAAAAATCGATTATTTCAATTGCCTATAAATAGATTAAAAATTAGTGAAATATTTTGAAAATAAAACTATATAAAGAAAATGTCAATTTAAACAACTGGTAAAATTTTCAAGTGTCTACGACTCATACTTTTTGAATAATAACAAATATCAAAAATCGTTTGAGGCTAAACCGTTATTTAATGCGGTTTTGTAAAAATTTAAATTTCAAACACTACTAAAAATTTTTTGTCTTAGTCCGGTTGAGTTTTTTTTACAGATATTTAAAGAAAAACTTATGGAGAACCTTGTACCAAATTTTAAAAGCTTAGTTATAAAAGAAAAAAATTTTACGATTTTTCAACCACAAAATGACTTGCAAATTTTCGCAATTTTGACATATTTCGTATAAATTTAAACTTTAAGCACTTATAAAAAAAAATTGTGACTAACGATTTTGGATTTTTTT
>NW_021775109.1:0-843 GCF_005508785.2 Acyrthosiphon pisum | reverse complement strand
AATTTTCGTGATTTTGCCATATTTGTCATTTTTTGAACTTTAAATGCTTATAAAAAAAAACTGTGACTAACGATTTTTAATATTTTTCATCTGCCTTTGAAACAATATACTAGGAGCCTTTTATTAAATTTTCAAGCTTTTTTATCCAACAAATAAAATTTTATTGATATTTTTAGAAAAAAAACTAAAAAAAAATGGAAAATGAAAATGTCCGTAAAGAGCTCAAAATAAATCAAAATATTTTCAAAATGTTACCGTGTATAGAAAATGCAAATATAAACAACCTGTGAAAATTTCATATATCTACGGTCATTTGTTTTAGAGTTACGCCAAAAACCAAAATCGATTTTGTTAAAAATCGATTTTGCGTAAAAATTCCCGTTTTTCCTTAATTTTTCTTTTGTTTTTCACGTCGCTTTTGAAAACTACTGGGAAATTTTTACTTTTGACCCCCCAAAGTACCAACTAGATTCACTTTCCAATCATAAAAGTTACTGTTGAAGAAAATCGAAGCAGTTTTACTGTCCTAAAAGGTGATGACAGACACAAAAAAAAATAAAAAAAAAAATAAAAAAAAATAAAAAAAAAAATAAAAAAAAAAACACACATCATTGTAAAATCAATACATTCATCGTTCCACTCAGAATCTAAAATCTTGTTTTAGCTTGTTTACCTATATTATTATATTATTCATAACATCTATAATTTACTTTTAAATATAAAATAAATAAAATATGTTTGAATCTCATCAAACTTCATAGAATCGCACACAGGTACATATATGTACCTACTTATATTTACATAAAATATACTTAAATATTTTATCTATATAATAGTACACAG
>NW_021775108.1:0-1282 GCF_005508785.2 Acyrthosiphon pisum | reverse complement strand
TCTGTAAGCAATGCATATGGTGTATGAAGTATCATAGTTATTAAGTTTGCAGTTGACATACCTGATTCTTTGCACTTGGTTCGTGTGCTTATTTTCTTCTTTCTACCGTTGGCATCCGTGTATTAATTTTATTGCGTTTTGTATTAAATGCCGAGTGCTGGCTAGATATTTAGATTCGAATGTATGTGTTGTCTTAATTGTCTTGTTGTTATATACGATTGCATCATCTTGTGTATGCTCGTATCATTCCTTTGATATTGGCGGTGAGATGGTGTTTATAGTGTAATTAGTTTTTATTACTTTGTTATTGAATATACGGCTGATGATTCCATCATTCGGTGTTTCGGCGGATGCCCGGTACCATAATCGTTGTTTTTTATACGTTTAATTCTTACGGTCTTAATAATTTTCTTAGTCTGATAATATTGTATGTTCCTCTATGTGGAAATCATTAATTCGTTGGTGGCCGTCCATTAGATATTGCGTTCTGGTAATCTGCTTCCGTGTGTGATTATTGCTCTTGGGTGTTATCTTTTGATGTGCTGTGGTATGATGCAACGGCATTACTTCTGGGTGGTCTGAGTTTATAATGATTTAAGTTAAGTAAATAATTTATTTTATTATTTTTTATACCGATGTATGATCGTTATTGGTTCCAAATAATTTTATGTATTTATTAATATAATAGGTAGAAATATAATATATTACAAATTGCACGAATTTCGATTTTGCACTATGTCCTCATAGTGCACTTGGCATTATACAATAAAGAAATGAGGTGACATAATAAATTAAATATTATTTAAAAATTAATATAAACAGAATGAAAGATTATAATTATTGTGTTGACAAAAGAAAGACAGTAATATTATTCTGTTACAAATATGTTTATGCATGGTATTATAATAAATGTGCTTGTTTGGTACATTGATTGTATATGTATTTTGTGTACATAGGTAAGATATTTTTTGAAAATGAAAAAAAGAAAATTTTAAAGTTGAGTGTAATGTTTGAATTATTAAGTTATATTTAAAAGTTAATGTTTTGTAAAAATCTAGTAAAAATATTTGAACGGTAAGTATTATAATTTGTTTCAATTATATGTAGTTTATATTGATTTTTTTAATTATGAGTGAATAATAAATTATAAATAAATAAACTATATTTATGATTGAGAATTACAAGGGTATGATATTGTCTAGCTTATGTTTGATACGATGTAATGTTTTTATCATATTTCTTTTTTGTCTCTTACTTACGTGGTTCGGGTGTTTGGTTTTGA
>NW_021775107.1:0-1448 GCF_005508785.2 Acyrthosiphon pisum | reverse complement strand
CACCTCTTTAAATACCTCAAAACATTTTTTTTTTAGATATAATCTATAAATAAATGTACCATTTAAAATAGAAAAAAATGTATCAAAAAATATATAAAATAACTAATTTGATTTTTTTTAAATGATCATTTTTATTTTTTAATAATGTTCAAATGGATTTCTTAAAACTGTTTTGAGCAGTTGTTTGCACATTAATCAAAATTACATAATTATTTTTTTTGTTTTCCTTAAATATTGTACAAAACTTATATACCAAGACGTATAAATGTATATAAAATATATTTATAAAAAAAGTAAAAACCATTTAATACAGATTTCATAATAATTTAGAAGATAGGACTGATGATAGACTTGCAAACTTATCAATGACATCAGAGTTATTTATTGGAAGATTTTCACATGATATCAACATTAAGTTTTCAAGTCTGCCTTGTGCGATTGTGCTACGTAGTCGTTTTTTTTTTAAATTTTCAGTTTTGAAAATGTGCGTTCAGGTGAGGCACTTGTAACAGGCAATGTGGTTGCAATATGAAGTGCGGCATAAAAAGTCGGAAAAACTTCTTTTAGTCCAGATGTATGACATAATTTTAATAAATCAAGTAAACTAACTAAATTTGTATTTTCATTATTGTAGTCCATTTTGTCATTAGAATCAGAGTCATATAGGTACCATATCACAATTCACAGAATAATATTTCTTTTAGATTACTCTAAATTTATTCAATATACATATTATTATGCGTAATGCATTGCCGTATACTGTATAGCGTTGCATTCAACATGTTCATGTGGGCATGGGCTTAAACAATTAGTTACATTAGTGTGTTCAATAAAATTATAGCAGACAGACTATACTCTAATATTTTACCCACTCGGTGACCCTCACCTACCCGGCTACCAAACCTCCCGGCACCCATTACCCACCCACCCAATTTTCTAGCCAGTTCAATTGAACTACCTGGAGTACGTCTTCGGCGCCACTGAATCCACCATAGGTAGAATATGACAAACTTAGTATAACTTTGATACTTTAGAGTTAAATCATACACTAACGTAAATAGGTACAGCACGGGGTCCGCGATGTACCGCAGGTAGATTGCCTACCTGATAATGTACTGCTGCGAATCAGAATTTTTGTTCCGGGCAACGGAAAAGTTAAGACTAATTTTGAAACCATCACCGAATATTAAATAAAGAATTGAACAAAGTTTGAGTCACATATAGTTGGTACACTTAATGGGCAACGAAGTGCACGGGTTCAGCTAGTATATTATATAATAATATATAAATTATAATTGTATATAATTTACATTAATAGTAGGTAATACCTAATATCACAAAATATACTGCACAAACATTAGTCAAATAGACAAATAATATAAAATAAAACGTATCTACATAAGTTAAAAAGTAAAATAATTTGTTTTTATAAATAACTAGCCGACCCG
>NW_021775106.1:0-1145 GCF_005508785.2 Acyrthosiphon pisum | reverse complement strand
TCTTGTTCATAATCATAATTCACATTTCATATTTTCATAACGCAAATGTTTACTTTCAAGTTTTAACTTTTAAACTGGTCAATGGTTAATAATTTTAAAATACGAGTGCTAAACCGAATCGTCGAGTCAAAGGGGGCGCAGAAAAAGCTCGATTTAAACGGAACGCCAATTTACAAGCTGCCGCAAAGAACCCAAAACAGCTAAAATTATGTTTTCCATTAACATTAAATAATATTTTAGTACAACCGGTAAGTATTATTAATTACACCTATATTTATTTTTATTAAAACTATTTATTTTAAGCATTCTACATGTAACATGTGTGAATTTGTACATGGTGATATTTATAATTATTGAAACCTGGGACTGTGACACTGTGGTTAATTATGTAGTTTCAAGAATTTTTAAATAAAAAAAATAGAGAATTGCACTACTCAAAATTAATAATTGCCAATTGGTATCTGTAATAATAACAATTCCATAGTTCTTTTTAATTTTACCTACCATACTTTTAATTTATTACAAAGATTAATTTAAAATACATATTTACAGTTAAAATACTTGTGTATTGTATCTTTTAAAAGACATACCTACCTACATTATAAAATATTAATGATGACTTGTTGACTAGTAAGTGCCTAGTTATTTGAAAGTTTGTATTGTAATTTGTAATAACTAATAGACATACACATATTATATACCTATTACCTATGCATAGCAATTGTTTAATTTGTACAGTGTAAATTATAGTATGCAACAGGCTTCTTTGGTTAAAAACACATACATTCAAAATAAATATATATTTTTATCATAATATAATAAATATAACTGTGAACGTGCTTTTAGCACTCTGAAAATTATAAAAAATCGGTTACGTTCCTCATTGAACCAAGAACGATTAGAGGCCTTTATGATAATGTCGGCAGAAAAACAAGTTTTGGAAGAGGTTGATTTCCAAGATGTCTTGGAAATCAAAAAAAATTCTTCATCGCTTTTATTAAAACTCTTATCTTGACATTTTATACTAATTATACTTATTAAAATAAGTTAATTATTTTTATTGTTTTTTTATTTAGCTAGTTATGCATATATCAAGATAATGGAGGTAACTATAGTCACAATGTCATACTTTCCATATTAAATTT
>NW_021775105.1:0-808 GCF_005508785.2 Acyrthosiphon pisum | reverse complement strand
TTGTATCAATTATAAATAATGACGTTACTTTAAAAATGTATCAACTGATTAGTAGCTCAAAATCTAATAGTTCAGGTATATATATAACATTAATACACCCTATGTTCAGGGGCGTAATTACGGGAGGAGATATGGGGGATAGATCCTCCCCATGAGCTGTATTTATATATTGTCTTATACTCTTATACCTACAAATAGTTCAAATACAAACTTATAAATTATTACGAAACTAGAAAAAAAATAAAATGTTTAGTTTTTTTGGTATAAAAATTATACCCAGTTATAAAAATATTTACCCGGTAAACGATTAGCATATTTCAAAATAAATTGTCTGATTCATTTTAATTCTTATTTATTAATAAACACTTTGTGCCCTGCCACACACTGTACCAAATTACAGTACCTCCTTCCTACACAATACATGCATACACATTATAGGCGGTAAGTAATTCGATAATGGGAAAAACCCCCATTTCAAAAACATATTATAATAATAAAAATGTAACTTCAAGATTTACATTTCGTAGAATGAATAGTAATCCTACGAACGCTCACCGACACTTTATACATTAATTATTACGATTACGCATAGACAGTGGACACTACACAGTCAGAACACACCGTGTCATTTCCTCATAGTCACATTGTCACACAACTTAGTAATTGATTTTATTTTTATAAGCTAAAAGAAAAATGGAGCAAAAAAAAAGTAAGCTACCAGCAACTAGTAGTCTTCCATTGAATTTTTTTAAAAGAAGCTTGGAATTGACGTAGGTATTACAATTTTAAATTATTCAAATTACTAAAC
>NW_021775104.1:0-1501 GCF_005508785.2 Acyrthosiphon pisum | reverse complement strand
AAATTTATTTGTATAATAATATTTTAGACCAATCGTTATTTATTTTTAATATTAAGATCCATAATACCATTCGTGCTCCCGAGCTACGGTAAAAAAATATATTTAAAACAACTAATTTCTTCCCCAAATATCTTATATTTAACGGGTAATTTCCGACCATGTTACAATGCTATGAGTAACCTGCCAAGCAAAGTTAAATATATTTGTATAAAATTGTATGGCACTTCATCAAGTACAAATAATTATAAACAATTTACATACCAATTATTATCGACTTACCAATTAATTACGTCATTATTAACGATAGAAGTACAATTTTTCAACATAAAACGTGTATTATATTTTTGAATATCTCAACAAAAACGCTACTTGTATAAACCTCACTAAGAAAAAAAATTTCAAGGCAGAAATGTTGTGATATCAAAAAGGGGCTACGTAAATTATTAAATTCATTAGTTTAATATATCCATTAATCGTGCTAGTTATTATGCCAGCATTTTTTTTTAGTATTATTAATTCTAATGCCTATAAACTACGATCTCCGTCATATTTTATTCGGACTGTAGTTTTGCAATTAAAAATGAGATCTCATGTTTTATATTGGTATTTATTTTAGTAGTTACTTTATTAATTATATGCACCGTTTTTGAATGTTTCTGTTGATATGTATATAATGTGTAGGTAAGTATAATTTTTATATTTCATATATTATATTATATACTATATAGCGTACTATGGTAGAAGTTAATAAATACATTGTATTCAAAAATACACATCATTGTAAAATAAATAAATTTTTCGTTCCACTTGGAATCTAATATATTATAAATTAACCTTGCTATGTCTTAAATTAGCGAATGTGTCAATATTATCATTATATTCGAAGATGGTTATTTTATAACTTTCATCTTTGAAAATTTAATTTTAAATCATTAACTTGTTTTAAATTTGATACATTAATTTGACGTTAACTAATATAAGTATAGGTATATAGTAAGTAAGAATTAAAAAATTTAATGTATAAAATATAAATAATACATTTTTTTTTGCTCATGAACTTGACATTTTTATTGTATTTATAAAAGCATGGTGTGTCCAACTGTGGAAAAGACGCCGGGCCCTGGGCGAGAGCCCTAATCGCCCTGCCCTAGGGACGGCCCTGGTGCCGGGTCACTTTGAACAGCTATGCTGATGACGTCAATATAAATTTTACCGTTTTATTGATTATAACAAATAGCAGTACTGTCATCTGCAATTATTAATTTAACTTAAAATTAAAAAATATTGAGTTGTGATTTATGACGCACGTCATCCACGGTCACAACAAAAGAAAATTAGTTGGATACATTTTCATTTTCCGTTGTAATAGTTTTTTGGAACTGAAAACGATGTCTATGAAAAAAGTCGTATTGCGTGTCATATGACCTATGTTATTGGGTCTTTGAGTATGGCGTCATGTATTCTAGAAAATAAATACAAATACATCGATAATCAAGTCTTA
>NW_021775103.1:0-829 GCF_005508785.2 Acyrthosiphon pisum | reverse complement strand
TCAGTAAATTTCATGTATCTGCAGTTATTCGTTTTTGAATTACAACAAATAAGGAAACGCTACATGAGAAATCGAGTGAATATCCAATATTGTAAAAATTTGAATTTCCAACGATCATAAAAATTTAATTTGACTTCTTATAGATATTTTTTGTTTGATAAAGGTAGATAATCTTATAAGGAATCTTGTATTACATTTTCATATCTACTGTCTACTGTCTAGGCTATTATAGACTCAATATTGTAATAACTATAAACTATTTTAAGAATATATGTTTTCCAGTATTCCCCAGCGGAAGTCGACCACTGATAGCACACTTCACAGCGATTTATCATATATATCATATAAAAAAAAAATATATACATACATAGACTAGCATATTATTACGTAATACAAAATGCACAGTAGCACAGTGGCCCAGTCCGCCCCTGATTTCAGTCTATTTCGTTTTCATGTCAAAAAATATTAACCGTGAATTGCTTTAAGTAAAAAA
This sequence comes from Acyrthosiphon pisum, assembly GCF_005508785.2. Lineage (NCBI taxonomy): Eukaryota > Metazoa > Arthropoda > Insecta > Hemiptera > Aphididae > Acyrthosiphon > Acyrthosiphon pisum. The sequence goes on along the minus strand of NW_021775103.1, from coordinate 336 downwards.
TGTATATCATTCGAATCTAATTAATATGGAAATACTGAATAAAGTATAAACACTATGGTCTATGATTAAGTTTTGGGTTGGTAAAAATTAAGTAGCCTAGTGTTGTATAAACAAATTTACTTTTTTTTAACTTAATAAAAAGTGTGTATTAACTTTTAATTAACTGTTTATAGGTTAGCTGAGTTAACTTATAGTTAAATTAACTTTTAAATTTTAACTTTTTGTTATTGGTGCATATTACCTTAACTGAATTAAAAAAAAATTCATTAACTTGCCCAGCCTTGCAAAAAACAGTCTATATAATAAGGGTCATACAGAATAGTCGTATTAGACTGT
>NW_021775102.1:0-2215 GCF_005508785.2 Acyrthosiphon pisum | reverse complement strand
CCCCAAAAATTCTAATAGCCCCCCAAAATAAATTAATCAATTGATTCTTAAAATATTAATAAACTTTTAAAAATTCAGCTGTATTTATTTATTTATTTTTTTTTTTTGGAAAGTTTTTAAAGTTTCAAATTATTTTATATTGCCTACCTTTCTATAAATAGTGGCTAATATACCAGAGTCTTATACTCGACATATTTCATCTTTTCTATGATACAAGTTTTTATCGTTCGTATTATGTATGCACTGGTTAATTTATTGGCGATTAAAAGTGATAATCTGTTACGACTTACGGGTACACTGTGTTATTTTTCTAGTTCCCCGTTACAGATCCATTCCCCGCTGGTCTGAAAATTGATAAGCTTTCAATCGCCAATAGCATCAGTAGGTAATAGGTTAATAGGTATACACTAATACGTTCCTATGATCATACCAATGCCCATCATATTTTAAATAACAAACTGTTCATTTCATCGTTTCCACGTGTTTGTAGACTACTGTCTGGACGGTGTGTTATTACTTATATTTTATTACTTTAATACTTTAACAGTTAATAATTATACTTGAACAATTATTTACACTGGTTGCCATTTGTCGTGAATTTTAATTTCGATTTTACCATGGAAAGCTCAAATAAAAAGTGTTTTGACATATTCAACGTTTATAAAAGAAGGCAATCAAATACAAATGAAGATTGTTCAACCCAGCATTGAACGGAATATTGAAATCACTCAGAATACCTCAAAAGACTCGCACAACGCACACGATATTCACATTTCAGATGTTGGAGTGAGATCGTCTCGTATAAGTGTCACCATATCGCCCATATCTAATAATTTTCCAGGAGAATCCAATAGCGATATTTCCGATCTTGGAACTTTGGAAACCGGTCCTATTAGACCAATATTGGCAGTAAGTTTATTTATTACTTAATAATTTATTAATCTGTAAAGCTTTGCTGACTGCTGATCAAATTGATTTTTAATTTAGGCTTATCCTAAAACTAAGTTTGGTGTTCAAAATCGTGCATTTTCTTCAAATTGATAACTCACATCAAGGTAATACTAATCTTGCCATTGATACTTCTTATATATTAAATATATACTTAATATACTTAAATTATGATCATATGACTAATATATGACTAATATATGACTTTTTAAATAAAAATACTTCTAGGCTTTGGAAATTAATTAAGTATTGTGTAGTCCTAACTATTTATTTGAAATTAATAAATGTGATCTTAAAAATGAAATGGCTGTCTTTAAAAATTCATACTGCAATAATGAAAAAACAGATAATTTTAGTCTCATTCAGGAAAATTTATCTAAAAAAGTATTCCCAAATTTTTATAGGATGGTTCAAGTTGCTAATATATTACCAATTTCTTCTGCAACATCAGAACGTTCATTTTCTGCCATGAGGCGAATAAATACGTACTTAAGATCTACAATGGAGCAAGATAGATTTAGTAATTTATCTATATTAAATATTGAAAAAGATATAGAAATTGATCCCGAGGTCATTTTGGAACAATTCACAGCCATCAACAAAAGAAAAATGAATCTTATATAATATGTCAAATGTCAATAATTATTTTCCGATGCATATAAAATATATAATTAAAAGTAAATGTTGGTATGAATGGTGTTTAAATTTTAAGATGCTGTTGGGGGGGGGGGTGCTCCACTATTTGTTTTTATGCCTATGAATGAATAATTACACATTTATAAAAAAAAATTAAATTCAATAAAGTTATTTATTACAGTTATGGTAACTTGTATAGTTATTGGCACCTTAAGAATTCGTTTTTGTTAGTTACTAGTTATTGGCACCGAACCTGCTCCATTGCGAAATCAAATAGCAAATTATCAAATAAATAATATGATAACATCAAGATTGATAATAAATTGAATATATCATATTACCATTGAATTTTACGCAATTGTAGTGTTCAGTGCAGTGATTCATAACTGAACCGTTAAAACACCGATATTTATATTAATGGTGCACAGTGCCGAGATTCATAAATGAACCGTTAAAACACCAATATTTACACTAATGGTGCACAGTACAGAATAAGTTAATTTCTAGATAAAACACAGTTATAACACTGACCTACGCACCAATCGAGCACAGTGTTCCGCATGTAAAAAAATCGGTATTCAAATGGAAAAAAACACCATGCCCTGAACCACAAATGCACGGAGTTCAACAC
>NW_021775101.1:0-1057 GCF_005508785.2 Acyrthosiphon pisum | reverse complement strand
TATTTAAGAAAATGTTGTTAAAAATACAGACCACGATGATGCATTATTTTAATTACTGTCAAAATATATAACAACATAAAATTGTACACTAAAAGAAAGGAACAAATGCACTTTACCAATATGCATGGCCCTCACGAATTTAAAAATTTTGGAAGTTATAGCCATCCAAAGTGTGTGATTTTACGTTTTATGCGCATGCCGTGCAACGCTACTTGACTGCAACACGCAGCACCACAAAAAAATTTTTTAAGGTTTTTAACAAAAAAATCAAAAATATGCCTCGATTTGTTGTGTAAAAACACCTTGGGCAGGCCTCGGAATTAAACAAGGTTGTTAAAAAGCACATAATGTACTGCGCTCGGACAAAATAATCGAAAATATCCCCCGCTTTGCTGTGTAAAACCACCTTAGGTAGCCCTCAGCTGAATTAAACAATGTTGTTAAAAAGCCATACCTGTAACATAAGTATATTATAGTTGCTCCCTTCGCCTGCCGGCTCCGGTCGCCAAACACGAGTTCCTCCGCGCAGCAATAAAGTAGTTTTGCGCGTATGCGTACTGTAGTGATCGCCGTGCAGGACACGTTGAACACTAATACAATAATTATTTAACGACGTCGCACGTTCGTCGTTGTCTTGAGTCGTTGATGAGAAAGATAGGTGATAATTATAAACACTTTTTAGACTTTTTAAAGATAACAATAATTTAACAATTTATTATTACAAATTCAAATACACAATAATTATAAGCACTGTCGTAAGCTTGTTAGACCTACGACGAGGGCTGACTATCTTCTAAGTAATGGTAGGCGCTCTACCCGTATTTATGTGGGTTTTGACAATGACGTACTAGTGGCGTGATAGCTATATTCTAATATTACTTCCCTAGTAATATCGAATTGCATTAGGTAAAACAACTTGTTGTTTTCACCTCTGATCTACACTTCCCGTTATATGCCTACATTACCTATTATAAATTATACTAAATGTATAATATCTACATGATTAATATCATATTATAGCTGTGGGTATTAATACATCCCTAATATTGCTGAATTT
>NW_021775100.1:5705-6958 GCF_005508785.2 Acyrthosiphon pisum | reverse complement strand
TTAATACAAAGCTCCTGATATATTGTTACAATATCAGTTGAAAAATATTAAAAATACATATGCACAATTTTTTTTTATAAGCATTTAAAGATCAAATTTTGACAAAATTTATCAAATTTTAATTTGAAAAATTATTTTGTAGTTAAAAATTTATAATATGTTCAATTTTTGTATCTAAGAATTGAAAATTTAAAACAAGATTCCACGTAAGTAATTAATTCTATTACCAAAAAATCTAAAAAATACATTTACACAGTTTATTTTTATAGTCATTTTAAGTACAAATTTGGACGAAATTATATATTAAAAACCTAGGATTACTATTTTAGTTATTTTGTTGTGATTGTATTATTGTAATATTATTCGTGGGTACTTGAAACTTCTAAAGTATACTATTATATATCTATGATAGTACCACGGTTTTTTGTTGATGTATAACGCGTTATAAGTACCTAATAGATATTATGATATAATTAATTTGGAATTTATTATAGGTACCTATTATAGGTCAATTTTTTTTTAATACCTTAGATAAGTATATATATGTCTAATACATAGACTGATATACCGTCTCCGCTCAGAATCGTTTTTCTTATACAGTGATATTATATCATTGAATTCAAATTTAATACTGTCCATTATACAGTGACCCACTTGTAACCTACTGTACAGCAGAGCGACATCCACTTACCCACCTTTTTTATCATACAAATACAATTTTATTGATATTTAGAATAAAAAACTAAAAAAAAAGAAAACTGAAAATGTCCGTAAACAGTTCAAAATAAGTTTTATGGTGTATATAAAATTGCTAATATAAGCATTCAGTCAATATTTCATTTATTTATGGTCATTTGTTTTAGAGTTACACCAAAAACCAAAAATTATACCTGAACCGGGGAAAGTTGTCAGGATGCCATAAGATTTTCATTTGTAAGTATATATAAAGTTATAGTATATTATATAGTTATAGTCACACGTCAACATTTTCGTTGTTCCTAGTATCCTATACAGTATACTTAAAAATTATAACTCAGGATTACCGATCTGGCCATGGTGTGTCGTGGGTGCCGATGTCCGATGTGGATCGAGCTGGTCGTCCGCAAGTCCTCTTCACGTCGTTGTCAGCACTCGACTTTCACTATCGACCATCCACTATGACTATCGACTGCTGACCATAGACTGCCTCCATCGACTATGACTATTGACTCTTTATACTGTTGACTCTTATCTATTTACGTCAGGAGTCCCAG
>NW_021775100.1:2495-5655 GCF_005508785.2 Acyrthosiphon pisum | reverse complement strand
CCATAATTTCTCTTACTACAATTATTATTTATTATATCAAGTAAGTTGAATTAATATTATAATATTATTATTTTTTATTCGTTTCTATGAGTTATACACAAAGCGTTAGAAATTAAAATCCGTTCTGTCTCATTAGGTATATTTTAAGTAAGATATAGCCGTCCATAGGATATATAATAATATAATATAATTTTTTTCGCGTGCATAGTTCGGGTATAGAGATACAATTTTTATTTTAAACGCGATTCTGTGTAAAAATAATAAAATAGTAAAAATACAATCAAAACTGTTTATTTATTGTCGATGGCTGAATATGGAAAAAAACCACCATCGTATAACAACGCAGCAATAAGTTTCTACGTGCAATAATATTCAATAATATAGCCTTTAGTTAAACTATAATAGAAAAACAGAATTATTGTTTGTCTCTGTACATGATATTATATAAATCGATTATCGATTGTGTTAAATTTTCTTGTACCCTGAAAATGGCGTAAATGCGAAAAATATGTTTGCCGGATTATGGAGATTATACTTGAATAGGGTAAAGTTGTCAAGATGCCATAAGATTGTCATTTATAAGTATATATATAGTTATTACTATATATAGTCACACGTCAACATTTTCGTTGTTCCTAGTATCCTATACAGTATACTTATAAATTATAACTCAGGATTACCGATCTGGCCATGGTGTGTCGTGGGTGCCGATGTCCGATGTGGGTCGTTGTCAGCCCTCGACTTTCACTATCGACCATCGACTATGACTATTGACTGCTGACCATAGACTGCCTCCATCGACTATGACTATTGACTCTTTACTGTTGACTCTTAACTATTTACGTCAGGAGTCCCAGTCGGTTATTAACACGACGCGAGCTAAAGATCGCGTCAGCATAATATATATTTCATACCTATACATATACACATTTGCCATTACTAACACTCAGCACATTAGCCGTGCTCTACGTAGGGAGTAATGTACGATGTTGATGACGACATTCGTTACATGTACCCCTTGTCCATTTAAATCTGGACACCAGATTTGGGAAGTCAAGCAACGGTAGCTGTGTTAGTGGTAGTGTTGTATTTTCTGATTGCATGTTCATTGTTCATACAGTAGCAAAGAATAACGGTACTCCAACCTCCTCCGACTGTATTTTCTTGCTGGACTGTAAAACATGAATTTTGTAGACATACAAGCCACCTGCAAGGCAATGGACAATGGTTATGCGTATTTAATAATATTAATAATATATGTTTATTACATATTATTGCTTGAAAACTTCTGGTTGTGGATTGAATTGTCTTTGGCCCTTCCGTCCTTGTATACCGACACCCACGGTCGTCTGACTTACACCTTTCAGTATTTAGACATTTTCTTTTTTTTTATACATATATATAAAATACAACGTGATATAATAATAATTTAATAGGTACATTATAATTTTAAAAGACAATTGAAATCGTAAAATAATTTTTGTTCGACATCAACAATGAGTATACATCATATAATATTATATAGTACATATTTTTATTTTAGGTACTTATTATTATTATTATTTTTTTTTTATAATTTTTTACTATAAGTATACATTTATAATATTTAGCACTTGACATCAAACATTTTCAAAAATTTTCATTTATGATCTCAACAATTTAACAATTTAATTACCATTGACATCGCACACAAACACAACAATTCAAAAAATTTACGTTTGCATAATTTCAAAAAATTACATTATTTTTTGGTACATTTATTAGGTACATTATAATATTATCCCATTAATTTAATAAATACCCGATCAACTACCTTGGTATTTGTCGATGATTGTCTTCTCTATTTGCAAAGTATCAGGTATTATCACGCTTAATGCAATAAAAACTGGAACTGTTGCGAACATTTTACAATTTATTAAATTATATAAATTAAGACAAAATCATTAATTTATAATATTGTAAAAAGATAGCAGATTAAATATTATTTATGTTAAAGATTAATTTACAATTTAAAAACGATAACTATGCCACATTGTTCATTGACTGTTGTAGTAACGCTCTGGTGTGTTATAATGACATTCCCTATAATATATCCTCACAATAATATTATAATATGCGTCCATGAATAAAATTGTGCTGTATTAGTATTTTTGTTGTTTAGCCATTGACCTATTTATTCAGCTATTGAAAATGTCAAACTGTTAAAAATGACGTTGTATACCTACACTATTATATTAAAATATGTTAGGAAATTAACACTAATTTTTTTTTGATTAGATTTACAAACAACTCGGCTTCGTTAATATTGCTTAACAATATTAAGAAATGAAGTGGTTATTTATAAATTAAATATATTATAGCGGTGGTCTCTCGACAGTAATATTATTTACAACGTAGTAAACAACATGTTGTGAAATCACCTGCCAATTGTCTTATATTTTAATATTTTTAATTACATTTAAGATTCTGTGGGGACCCTAGCTCAAATCAATCCGAAAATTTATTTTTTCTTGCATTAATATCATAACTATATCGTGAGGTAGATTTTGGTCGACTTTTTGAAATGCCGAGGTCGTTGTCAGCCCTCGACTTTCACCCTCGATCATCCTCTATGACTATTGACTGCTGACCATAGACTGCCTCCATCGACCATGACTATTGACTGTTGACTCTCAAACTATCGACTCTTAACTATTTACGCCAGGAGTCCCAGTCGGTTATTACCACGATGCGAGCTAAACATCGCGTCAGCATAAAATATAAATATTTCATACCTATATACTCATTTGCCATTACTAATACTCAGCACATTAGCTGTGCTCGACGTAGGGAGTAATATACGATGTCGATGACGACATTCATTACATTTTTTAATGCATATAAAACCACGCTCTAGTTATACCTATATAACACTATATATTACTAGGTAACCCCGTGCACTTTGTTACCACCGTAAAAAAAATGGCAACTCTTAAAATATTACGATTGAACAACTCCTTTTAGTTGTAACTCATATACATATTTACGTAGATACTAGATATTATATAATAATATTATAATATTATTAAGAGGACGCCACACCCGCATTTGTTGTCTCCGTCTTACAAACGCGTAACATAGCAAATTTACGCTCAGCAGTTCACGTTTTATGCCGTTAGCT
>NW_021775100.1:0-2268 GCF_005508785.2 Acyrthosiphon pisum | reverse complement strand
GTCCTCTTAAATCATGATTAACGTGCTGTAAACGATCCGTAAAATGCTGACAACGAAAATTCATCCTCCGATAATGATACCTCGTGAAGTTCGTTTTATTCATTACGACAATACACCTGCAGATACGTAGTGGCGTAGGTAAGTACCCATCTACAATATTACTTTATTATATTCTATAATGGACGACCTCTGAGTAATATTAATATTTAACATTGTAGTTTACCAGAGCTGTGCCCATGTACAATCCGTATGTTGGCGGTGAATACTGCACAGAAAATAGAATAAACAACACAATGACGGAGGGCGAAATAAGATACCATCCTCCGTTACTCGTTAGTGCTCAATGACATTTATGATCCAACGGTAAACGTAGTGATTATACTTTCAAGTGCCTACTAATGATCTAGTATATTTTTTTTTTTATATATTTGTTTAAATACAACAAATTGTGTTTCACGCACGTTAATAGGACGACTACAGGGATTGTCTAAATATAGGTATTAAATAAGTACTTACATATTTTAACACAGGTTAGGTATATATTCAACTCATTTGCAGTGTTTATATTACAAATGATTTATTTATATATTATATTGACATCGATAGGCATAGCTGCGAGACGATCATCTGAGCATATACTGTCTAACGGGAGGTGGGTATAGCTACTGTTAAAACAAAAAAAAAATAAGAATTATTCTGTTCTACATTGAAGTTAATCAAACCGGAATCAATTGACAAGGACAACAAATATTAGATGACAAGGAACATAATATAGTAAGGTTGCTATAAAAGTTTAAGTAGGTACTGACAGTGATATCGTGTCATCGTGTACACGAATTTCCGAATTAAAACCACTTATTCAGAAATATTTATTTAAGAAAACTAGTTTGGGGTGACCCAGCCTATTAGAGTTGCCCAATATAGATACCACTTGGATATTGGCTGGAAAGTTTCCCTAAAATTTTGTTTTTTTGTCACTTTAATTATAAAAAGTTATTAAAATATTTAAATTATTATTACATTTTTTTTCTTTTCATCATATTTATATTAACGTATACCTACCTTAATTTCTTAATCAGTTAAATTACTATTATAACAATAACTGCCGTGTTCGTGTATCGATTGATTGTATGCGTATATTGTGTAATTTATAGACGGTATACGATTTTAAAATTGTAAATGGTTTGTAAATCTTGAACGTAAAATTTGATATGTTACAAATTTGTAAACTGTGGAGTATTAATAATGTATTAATAATTTGTAAAAATAGCTAGCCCAAGTATAATATAAATACTAGATCAAGTTTACGTATATTTTATTTGTAATGTAAACTCATTTTTAAGTACTATTATAGGTACTTAATACAAATATTGTAATAACTAACCAAGAAACTACTCATTCGAATTTGGAATTGGATTCATCAACATTTTCAAAAAAATTATCAACTAAATAATTTACAGTTAAAAGAGGGGGTTAGTTCTCATTTGAAAAACAGAAGTTTGTACCGTCATTGGACATTTCTTAAATAGTACAAAAATTAAAAAATTTGAAAACATTGTCTGAGTATATGTAAAAGTTCTAGAATTTGAATAAACTCATTATTAAAGGGGAAAATGGGGAGATCGTGCTTGGTTAATCACCCTGTATATCGCACACCCAGAAGAAGAACGACACAACTCAAATATAACAATTGTACAGTACACGTAAAAATCATAATGGCTAAAAATTAAAATCAACATAAAAATTAAAGTTCTCATTCTACATACTTGGTATTTACATCAATAGGTTCAAATTCATATAATCTATCAAACATGTATGCTACAAATTTAAAAAAAGTTTTGGGTCTAATATTAAAATAAGTTATGTCTATTTTACTTTTTATTTTTTTAATCATAACCTATTATTAACATATAATGTATACGAACTACGTATATCTATATTAAATAATATAATATAATACCTATAGGTGGGGGTTTATTATATTGTTTATATTTGGGTGGTGGACACTGATTTTAGATTTTGAACGAAGTGATGAATGTATTGATTTTACAATGATGTGTGTTTTTTTTTTTTTTTTTTTTTTGTGTCTGACGACAACTTTTGGAGCAGTAAAAATGCTTCGATTTTCAAAAGTTGTACCTTTTCTGAAAGGAAAGTGAATCTAGTTGGTACTTTGGGGGGTCAAAAGTGAAAATTTCCCAATACTTTTCAAAAGCGGCAGGAAAAACCTTAAAAAAATAACGGAAAAACGCGAATTTTTACGCAAAA
>NW_021775099.1:0-788 GCF_005508785.2 Acyrthosiphon pisum | reverse complement strand
GGGTAGTTTTCATACTAATTAACAATACTGGAAAATATTTTATTTCCCAAAATCGATAAAGACGTCGAAAGTGTCAAAATAGAATGATGTATGTCCATAATACACCCGTACTTTGAATCGAATATACTAATACTTGCTGAAAGTCATTACGGACTACGGTAGGTATCATTATATATTACTCGAAATCGGCTGCACGTGGAGCACACTAATTATGTTTTTCACATAAGCCATTTGGTACTATTGTACTGGACACTGGTGAATAAAAGAAGAATAAAAGTTTAATTATAAATAATAAATAGTATTATTATAACAAATATAACTATTAAGCAATTTAATATTTTGGAACAAACCATACAGTTTTTTTTTTAATATTATTATTTGTTAAAGTGAACATTAAAAAAACAACAATTTAATTTTTATAAACATTATATTGATCAATAACTAGTAATTAGTTATTAGTAATAACCCATTGATATTTATTATAAATGCAATAGGAACTTAAAAAGTTAATTATGCTGGTAAATTGATTCATACAAGTAAAATAATATAAGCATAATTTAAAATGCAAAGTTTTAAACGAGTATAATAAAAATTAAATTGTTTGACTTGTTTTATGTTAATGTTTGATTTATGAATATACTATGTAATATATTGGACTTAAGTTTCATCTTAGATATCATGGCAAAAAACCTACACACAGCTATAACAGGTATTTAGTTTTTTTTTATATATTTTGTGAAAATAGCAAGAGTCTTGCAAGAGTCTTGCGCAAGACCAAGACCAAGACC
>NW_021775098.1:0-759 GCF_005508785.2 Acyrthosiphon pisum | reverse complement strand
TAGCATTTCCTATACACCATACAATTTGAAAATATTTTGACTCTTTTTGAGCTGTTTACGGACATTGTAAGTTTTAAATTTTTTTAGTTTTTTTTTTCTATAAATATCAATAAAGTTTTATCTGTTGGGCCAAAAAGTGTATAAATTTAATACAAAGCTCCTGATATATTGTTACAATATCAGTTGAAAAATATTAAAAATACATAGGCACAATTTTTTTTTGTAAGCATTTAAAGATCAAATTTTGACAAAATTTATCAAATTTTAATTTGAAAAATTATTTTGTAGTTAAAAATTTATAAAATGTTCAATTTTTGTATCTAAGAATTGAAAATTTAAAACAAGATTCCACGTAAGTAATTAATTCTATTACCAAAAAATCTAAAAAATACATTTACACAGTTTATTTTTATAGTCATTTTAAGTACAAATTTGGACGAAATTACATATTAAAAACCTAGGATAACTATTTTAGTTATTTTGTTGTGATTGTATAATATTATTCGTGGGTACTTGAAACTTCTAAAGTATACTATTATATATCTATGATAGTACCACGGTTTTTTGTTGATGTATATCGCGTTATAAGTACCTAATAGATATTATGATATGATTAATTTGGAATTTATTATATGTACCTATTATAGATCAATTTTTTTAAAATACTATAGACTATAATATAATATTATGTCTTATACCTAGACTGACATACCGTCTCCGCTCAGAATCGTTTTTCTTATACAATGATATTATATCATT
>NW_021775097.1:0-1190 GCF_005508785.2 Acyrthosiphon pisum | reverse complement strand
GAAATCATTACATCAAAGATAACAAAATAATAAAAAGAAACAATCCTTAAACAAATTTCCTTCACTATCCCCTCCAATATTACAGTTAAGGAGTTAAGGATTCAATTTCCTATTCATTCATTACAATAAAAATATAATGTTCAATACTTTCACCATAACTTATAACTATACCTCAAATACATCATAAAATAAAAAACAACTAAAATTAAATTAAAACACAAACCCTGCAAAAATAACAATAATTATTTAATCTAATATAACTTCCCATGTCTTATTGTATACACATAATTCACACCTTATCAAAAGAAACCGAACCATGAAACTACTTTTATTATGTCAATAATAAATGGCATAGCAAATATATATATATGTATCAATTTTTAAGATTAATCAACTCATTCTCTATATTTCTTCTCATATACCCTTATCTTTTGCAAAAATGTATAACATCCTAACAATAATAGACTTTCAGCATTATATAATTATCTCCGAAAGGTATATGATACAACCATTCAAATTAAATTAAATGTTAAAATTATAACCCTCTAATATTGTAAAATTAATTTGTATACATATATATCCACTTGTACATTTGTCGCATAAGACAAATCACATAATATATCAAAAATATAACAATGTAAAACCTTATTTATTTCATATTGTATAACAATCATTTTTATCATATAACAATTGTCATTAATATTTTGTAAAATATCCAACTTATATTGACCACTGTGAGGACACAGTGCAGAAAATCGATTTGTGTGCAATTTGTAATATGTAATATTTAGACTTAAATAAAAACACGGGATAACTAATAAATTGTGGACCGTACTGAGTGTGGGGTGATCCAATATACATATACATATATACACATCAGGCATATACTTACGCTCCCTCATACACCACACACGACACATGCAAAACATAAATGATATTCAATACCTCTCCGACCAACCGTTTAGTAAAAACCAGCTATCAATTATCAACGGCGCCAGACGACACCACATTATAACTCATAATAAACTTCAAGACCCCGACGACAAATTTCCGATATAGACGTAGGGACATCATAACACAATAAATTACCAGCAGCGGCACCTTTGTCACACCACTGAAGACAGAAAGTCATAAACACATCAATACGTAAACGCAGACATCGATGCACCAGAAGAAGGGATCACACCAAA
>NW_021775096.1:0-1031 GCF_005508785.2 Acyrthosiphon pisum | reverse complement strand
AAAAACGGGAATTTTACGCAAAATCTGTTTTCGAGAAATCGATTTTGGTTTTTGGTGTAACTTTAAAAAATTAACCGTGGATGCATGAAATTTTGACTGAATGTTTACATTTCCATTTTCTATACACGATAAAATTTTCAAAATATTTTGACTTATTTTGAGCTCTTTACGGACATTGTCAGTTTTCATTTTTTTTTTAGTTTTTTTTCTAAAAATATCAATAAAATTTTATTTTTTTATCAAAAAAGCTTGAAAATTTAATAGAAGGCTCCTAGTATATTGTTTCAAAGGCAGATGAAAAATATTAAAAATCGTTAGTCACAGTTTTTTTTTATAAGCATTTAAAGTTCAAAAAATGACAAAATATGGAAAAATCACGAAAATTTGCAAATTATTTCGAGTTAGAAATTCATAAAAATTTTTCTTTTTAAATCTAAGATATGAAAATGTAATACAAGATTCCTTATAAGATTATCTACCTTTATCAAACAAAAAATATCTATAAGAAAGTCAAATTAAATTTTTATGATCGTTTGAAATTCAAATTTTTACAACATTGGATATTCACTCGATTTCTCATGTAGCGATTTCCTTATTTTGTTGTAATTCAAAAACGAATAACTGCAGATACATGACAATTTTACTGAATGTTTATATTAGCATTTCCTATACGCCATGCAATTTTGAAAATATTTTGATTCTTTTTGAGCTGTTTAGGGACATTTTCAGTTTTCAATTTTTTTAGTTTTTTTTTCTATAAATATCAATAAAGTTTTATATGTTGGGCCAAAAAGTGTAAAAATTTAATACAAAGCTTCTGATATATTGTTACAATATCAGTTGAAAAATATTAAAAAAACATAGGCACAATTTTTTTTTATAAGCATTTAAAGATCAAATTTTGACAAAATTTATCAAATTTCAATTTGAAAAATTATTTTGTAGTTAAAAATTTATAAAATGTTCAATTTTTGTATCTAAGAATTGAAAATTTAAAACAAGATTCCACGTAAGTAATTAATTCTGTTACC
>NW_021775095.1:0-817 GCF_005508785.2 Acyrthosiphon pisum | reverse complement strand
TCGCCGCGATCTTTTTACGAGTAAAACCGCGTTTGAATATTATTAAACTATTACTGAGTAGCTAAGCCAGCAATCTTATAACAATATTCAACTGCTTATTTATTTTAATTTAAACGAATTTAATATTTTTAACGATTCTAATTTATCACACAAAATTTATTATTTTTAATATATCTTATTACTATACTTATTCTAGGCTAGCCCTACAATTACTTTTTTTTTTTTTTCACAAATTTTGACGTCAACTATTTTTATTCAATAAGGTCCTTTACTGCCTTTTAATTCAAAACAAAATCTATTTTCATCAATATATCAATTTATTTCTCTTTCAACAATTATTTATTATCACTCAATTTTAATCTCTTCCAACAATTATTTATCATTCAAATTAATTCAATTCAATTACCTTTATTTCAATTCAACATTTATTCATCAATTATTCACTTTTATTTCACCTCAAAATTTATTCATCAATTATTTCAATATATCATTCAATTGCTACGCGCGTGCATTTATTTTCAGATCAGCCTATACCGCTGTCTATCACTATTTATTTTCAATAATCACTATATATCATTAGATCAGTCCCTTGCTGTCTATTTACCATAAAAAATCTTAGGTCAGTCTTCCGCTGCCTACCATAAAAACTTAGACCAGTCTACCACTGTCTATCACAAAAAAATAAAATACCTAGGTCAGTCTGCCTTTACAAAAATTATATATTTTCCCTAACAAGCTTGTTTTTATTTATTTTTATTTAAATATTACACCTTCACACAATTAATATTTAAAATTAACGCTGGTTTAAGAAGTAAAA
>NW_021775094.1:0-694 GCF_005508785.2 Acyrthosiphon pisum | reverse complement strand
TATGTAAACGTAAAACAAAATGAGTGCATTACATTTAAATTATTTTATACGTATTAGAAATACATTATTCGATGATCACTTTACACACTCATACAACCTTATTAGATTGTATATAAACAGTCAGCATACATTGATTATAGATTATAAATCTCAACATTATCTATTAGACTTGATGCATCGTCGCTTCACACCGTTACTTAACCGATACAAGACTATATAACAAGTAATATATTTTGATTTGGTATAAGTTTTTAAAAATCTAGTATATTAAAAATCTTAACTTACAAATTTTTATTAAAGGTAAATACAATGTCTTCATACACCATTGTAACTGATGAAGGCTCATCAAACGAAGATGTAAGTATTCTCATTTTATTGTTTGTGTGTATATATCATAATAGATATAAAACATAATTTTATATTTATAAAATTGATATTTTATTAAATAATAGCAGGAAAGTTCATATTCAGTAAAACCAGTTACACCAAAAACGAGTAAAAGAAAAAATGATGATGAGTCAAAAGCTAGTAGTAGTAAAAAGACCAAGAACCACACACACACACACACACACACACACACACACACACACACACACACACACACACACACACACACACATACACACACACATTTTTAATACCAATTGAAATGTTACTTTATTTTATATATCAGCAATCGGAATCATACAAGGAT
>NW_021775093.1:0-786 GCF_005508785.2 Acyrthosiphon pisum | reverse complement strand
TTGTATGCTACACTAAATCTATATAAATGACTCACATAAAAACTGAAATATATACCAAGTACTACATGGTATGTGAAATATTTAATTGTTAACCACACAATCGAGCTATGTCTAACGATTGAGGTTCATTGCTCAATAAAGCATATTCTTAAAGCAATAGCTGTGGATGTCAATTAAATATTATTATTTATCAATTGTCAATTTATTGTTCATGATTAAACCTACCTATAGTATATATTAATAATATTATATTAAAATACACTCCATAAATCTTCCTACATAAGTAACATCAAACATCATATCATTATACACTTTAACTACCAGACTTTACTGAAATATATGTAGTATATGTAATATAAGTTCATTAATATTGTATTATATGGTATCTGCAGCAGTATTTGAATCCTCCATCAAATGTCTTATTACTAACATTACCTATACATTACCTCACCTAAAAACTGTAATATATTAGGTACTACATAGTATACGTGTAGCTTAGTTATATTCAAGTTTAAAAAAACCATTCCATATAATCCAACCCATGTAAAATAATAAAATTTATCAAATTTATTATTTATTAAATATTTTATTTCATATAATTCTCTCATAATTAAACCTATATATCAAATAGTATACAGTCATATCATTATTACAGTTTAATTGCCAGTCTTTAGAATATGTAGCAGTATTTTAACCTAACCAAATGTGACTCACCTAAAAACAGTAATATAATATCCTCCATAACATTTTTATTTACCAAATTTGAATCCCTCAACCAACTGTCTA
>NW_021775092.1:0-998 GCF_005508785.2 Acyrthosiphon pisum | reverse complement strand
CACATAGACCAATTATCTCAATGGAAAGGGTTTTTTTTAAGAAAAGAGAGCAACATTTTTTTGTTTTTATATTTGGTCAGTGGCCAGAAGTGTCCATAAATATACTAAATTGAATTGGTCTCTGTTTCTTTTTATGAGGAACATTTAAACATTTAATATTCGTTTCTCTAATTATATATATTCCTATTAAGAGGATGCTACCCATGCATTTACTTTCACAGTCTTACGCACGTACGACAAAGCAAATTTTCGTTCACTAGTTTCAGTAGTTTGCTGGTAGTTTTGATATTAGAGTGATTTAACCTATAATCATTTTTTTAGATAATAACATTATCTGTGCTTAAGCGTTGACTTTTATTTGATATTTTAATTTTCATGCGAGATATGAGCTTGAAAATTTAAATTTCGAAAAATCGGCAACGCTTAAACACAGATAATATTCTTACCTATAAGTTTTATAATATAATACCTATTGGTCAATTCACTATAGTATCAAAACTAACTGCACACTATTGAAACTAGTGAACGACAATTTGCTATGTCGACTGCGTATGTAAGACGAAGTCAACAAATGTATAGGTAGTCCTCTTAAGTGTAATAATTATCAAATAATCAGTGCTTAGCTGTTACAGTTAATCTCGGATTATAATTTATTATTAAATGATTGTAAAAATTTTCTCCCAATTTTTATAACCGATTATAATAATTTATGTCTAAATAATAACCGATTATAGTGTAAAAAGTATCGATTATAACCGATTATAATTTTTCTTTTGATAATAATCGATTATAATTTATGAATACAAAATAACCGATTATACTAAGTAGGTATCGATTATAATTCATCTTAATTTATGTATAAAAAAATAACCGATTATAATCGAAAACATTTTCTACATATCGATTATATGAATACAAAATAATCGCGCAGCCCTAGTAATAGCCTCAAGAAATTTGATTTTTACTCCACACCAGTTTTTGACGACATTTATTTTTAT
>NW_021775091.1:0-2146 GCF_005508785.2 Acyrthosiphon pisum | reverse complement strand
TTCCTCTTTTATCAAACTTTTACTACTACTGATTCACTTTATTTTATTTATCAATTTTTATTTACCACTTGTTCTACTGAACTTTCTTCAATATCTGAACTATCTGATTCCGTATTCATAAATACCTTATATTCATTAACATTATTAACATTTACTCTTATTTATTTCTTTAAATTAAATATTTATTCACTTATTATATATATTTATTCTCGTACGTATTTTTTCACTTACGACTCGTCGTATATAGTGCGTGTTTACACACATACACACACACTGTACGCTCGTATTTATTCTCCGCGCTGTACTGTATATTCACTAAGGCACACTCACCGCTATACCACGTATGTAATTCTACACAGTTTTATAAACTATTGTGACCTTGGCGCGCCGCCGCGATCTTTTTACGAGAAAAAACGCGTTCGAATATTATTAAACTATTACTGGGTAGCTAAGCCAGCAATCTTATAACAATATTCAACTATATATTTTTAATTCTTTTAACCGAATTATCACTTTTAACGAATTTAATTTATCACACAACAATATTATTTTTATTATATTTTATAATTATACTTATTCTAGGCTAGCCTTACAATTACTTTTTTTCACAAATTTGAAGTAAACTATTTTCACTCAATAAGGTCCTCTCTCCTCTATGCCTTTTAATTCAAAACAAAATCTATTTTCACCAATATATCAACTTATTTCTCTTTCAATAATTATTTATTATCAATCAATTTATTCTCTTCCAACAATTATTTATCGATTTAATTCTTTCATTTCAGTCCAATTACCTTTATTTCAATTCAACATTTATTCATCAATTATTCACTTATATTTCAACTCAAAAATTATTCATCAATTATTTCAATATATTTATTCAATTGCTACGCGCGTGCATCAATTTTTAGATCAGCCTATACCGCTGTCTATCACTATTTATTCTCAATAATCACTATATATCATTAGATCAGTCCTTTGCTGTCTACCAAAAAATTTCCAGGTCAGTCTTCCGCTGCCTACCATAAAAACCCTAGATCAGTCTACCACTGTCTATTACAAAAATACCTAGGTCAGTTTACTGCTGCCTTTACAAAAATTACATATGTTTCCCTAACAAGCTTGTTTTTATTTATTTTATTCAAATATTACACCTTCACCAATAATATTTAAAAAAAATTAACGATAGTTTTAAAAACTAAAAACCAACGTGAGACGTGCACTCCAAAGCTCTAATCTTATTTATAATATCTTTATATTCAACTTAATTAGTCAACTCACAATACTGTTGCTCCAACTGCTTGGGCCATAATGTTTATTTGTCTGTCTCTGCTTGCCTGACTTGTTCTTTCTCTCCGGAGTTGTCAAGGGTGATCAATCCTCGACTTTGACTCGTGTGAGCTGCCTCCGAGGAGTTGAAACGTTGATAGTAGCCGCTGCATCAGAACTGGACCTCTGAAGTTGAATTGACTTCTCGCCTCGACCCCAGAAGTTGAAATCCGTCGCGTTGACTGCTTGACTCGCTTCTAACTCTTTGAAAGTTCCGTACTCGACTGCGCCAGTGTAATATTCTCGTTGTAGGGGCTGGTCAGAGTAATATTCTGATAGCCGTTGATTACGAGTATATTATGATTTTACAGGAAGCAAGACCACTGTTGTTGATGATGAAGATGTTGACTAGGTAGTTTATAAATAAATGTAGACAGATGAAAAGATACTTTGTAGTTTATTAAAATGTTCTTCAGTAATTTGTCTAAGTCCAAATGACAAGTTCTTACACAGAGTGACGTGAAGGTGCTTGTTGAGCTCTGGAGTAGACACGTCTGAATACAGGCTGTTTCAGGCTCCCTTTTATATTCAGATCCCTGCTCCCCCCGCCTATCGATACGCTATCTCGTCTCTGCTTTCATTAACAGTACTATTTTGAATTAGTAAGGAATTTATCTAGTAAGGTTACTTCATTATTGATGATAATGTCTCATTGAACGACGGTGGCCAATGAAAATAATGTTGCTAAACAGTGGCGTTTTTTTTTGTTATAAAATGTAACTTGTGAAGGATTTCACACTATCTCTTACAATATGTAATCAATATAGTCATACATTGAATTGTTTTAATAAATTATAATAATATGCGTTTGACTTCC
>NW_021775090.1:0-978 GCF_005508785.2 Acyrthosiphon pisum | reverse complement strand
GGTGATAAGTACAATCTACTATGCATTGACGTAAAATATAAACATTTATTATAGACTTACGATGTTGGTTCGGGACTACGGTACTTTATTAGATAACATATAGGCAGTGCTCGACTTGGCAAAATTAAGGTAGGGGGACTCTGTTACTTTAAAAAAATGAGCGTCCCCATATCACTTATTAAATGTTACTGAGCCATGGGGGCTATGCCCCCACACCCCCTATTACCCACTCTAAAAATCACATAAAAATATATTGTATATTTTTGTTACAACTTATAAAATATAATAACAAACTCAAAAGTAACTAAATAAAAACAATTCATTTTAACTACCTATTTATTTAAATAGTTCCATAATTTATCATAGGTTTGTTCTTTATTATCTTAAATAATAATATTTTAAAGGTAATTGAATAAATAATAATACAAAATATATAAATAATTATTAAATCTATGGTAAGAAAAATTATGATTTGATCACGTGCATTTTGATAAAAATGCAGAATGATGCAGCGTCCCGTGCGTGTCTCTTCAAAATGAGAGTAGGGGTACGCTAAAATTTCTGACAAATTAGTTGGGGTACTCCGTCCCCCTGCGTCCCCCCCCAAGTCGAGCACTGCATATAGGTATAGCAATAATAGAATAATGTAAATTAAAGTAAATTAAACACTATGTAAATTAAAAAAAATTATTTTAAATTGTAGCAAAAAAAAAAAAAAATAAATAAAAATAACTTCTAGGTAATAAAAATATAATATTTTTGTTTTATGAATTATAATAACATTGTTTGTGCATATTTTGGTGTTTTTATTGGCTAAAAATACATATTTTATAATTTTTAGCGCATATTTTCATTGCATATTTCAAAATATTTTTTAGTGCATAAATGCATGCATATTACAGTAGTTTTAATTGCATAAACATCCGAGCCCTATCTATAAGTATATAATTTACCTTATCCGGTGTTGTTTACAGGTAC
>NW_021775089.1:4857-6120 GCF_005508785.2 Acyrthosiphon pisum | reverse complement strand
TTTTGACATAATTTGAACTTTAAATGACTATAAAAAAAATGTAGGACTATGTATGTTTAATATTTTTCAATTGCTATTGTAAAAATATATCAGGAGCCTTGTATTCAATTTTCACGGTTTTTGGCCAAACAAATAAAATTGTAT
Source organism: Acyrthosiphon pisum (assembly GCF_005508785.2). Classification (NCBI taxonomy): domain Eukaryota; kingdom Metazoa; phylum Arthropoda; class Insecta; order Hemiptera; family Aphididae; genus Acyrthosiphon; species Acyrthosiphon pisum. The sequence goes on along the minus strand of NW_021775089.1, from coordinate 5,976 downwards.
TTTTATTTGTAGAAAAAAAAACTAAAAAATTTTAATTTGAATTGTTTCGTAGAAAGATCAAATTATTTTCAAAATTGTATGGTGTATACAAAATGCTAATATAAACATTCAATGAAATTTTCAAGTATCTACAGTCATTTGTTTTTTACTTACAACAAAATAAGAAAATCGTTACATGAGAAATCGAGTAAATATCAAATGTAAAAATATGAATTTCAAACGCTCATAAAAATTTAATTTGACTTGCTTGAAGACATTTTTTTTTTGAAAAAGGTTGAAAAACTTATGAGGAATCTTGTCTTACATTTTAAAATCTTAGATTTAAAAAGAAAACTTTTCATGAATTGTAACTCAAAATAATTTGCAAATTTTCGTTATTTTTACGTATTTTGACAATATCTAAACTTTAGATGCTTATAAAAAAATTGTGAATGTAGATTTTTAATTTTTTTCATCTGTCTTTGAAATAATATACTAGGAGACTTCTATTAAATTGTCAAGCTTTTTTAACCAACAAATAAAATTTTATTGATATTTACAGAAAAAAAAAACTAAAAAAAATAGACAATGAAAATGTATACCTTAAACAGCTCAGAATAAGTCAAAATATTTGGAAAATGTTATGATGTATAGAAAATGCTATAATATAAAAATTCATTCAAATTTCATGTTCCTACGGTCATTTGTTTTAAAGTTGCACCAAAAACCAAAATCGATATTCTCGAAAACAGATTTTGCGTAAATGTCTATTTTCCCTTAATTTTTCTTTTGTTTTTCACGGCGCTTTTGAAAACTACTGGGAAATCTTTACTTTTGATCCCCTCAAGTACCAACTAGTTAACTTTTCTATCATAAAAGTGAATTTAGTTTAAGAAAATCTATGTATTTTTACTGTCCTAAACGGTGATGACGGACACAAAAATAAAAAATTCTAATTCAAAAATATAAGAAACAACATATATTTGTAAATTCAATACATTCATCGCTCCGTTCAGAATCTAAAATATAATAAGATTAAACTTCAAGTTAAAGTTATAATAGTCTGAACAGTTGAACCTTATTTGACTGACCCAAAACTTTATAGCTCTAATCATAAGGTACCTATTATAATATTTTACT
>NW_021775089.1:0-1674 GCF_005508785.2 Acyrthosiphon pisum | reverse complement strand
AAAAAGCTACTGTATATTATCTTCTCCCCATAAAAGATGGTACTACTAAATTAGCAAAACTATTGTTTACTTATTTAAAAACAAAAAATAAATACTATAATGTTATGTAGGTAGGTATATTAAAATAGTTTTATAATTTAGGCGGTTTCAGACGTTATTTTCTAAGGAGTATTACATAGACAACTTATTATGGTTCTTACTTCTTACATCAATTATATGGCATTATATTTGTGTGTATTAACGTTATTACTTATTACTTAAGTAGGACTATCAGTAATTCTGAAAATTAAATTTGTTTTATTAACAAGCCTTCCATGATTTAATCAAATAATTTTTCAATATTTGATGTTAAAATATTAAAAATACATAATAACAACTTTTAGATTCTGAGCGGAACGATGAATGTATTGATTTTACAAGTGTGTTTTTTTATTTTTTTTTATATTTTTTTGTGTCTGTGTACACGATAAGTAGTCGAAATAATGCTACGATTTTCAACTTCAGTATCTTGTTCGATCAGAAAGTGAATATCGTTGGTGCATTGGGGAGGTCAAAATTTAAATTTCTCAGTGGTTATCAAAAGCGCCGGGAAAAACAAAAGAAAAATTAAGGAAAAACGGGAATTTTTACGCAAAATCGATTTTTCAAAAAATTGAATTTGGTTTTTGGTGTAACTTTAAAAAAAATTACCGTAGATACATGAAATTTTGACTGAATGTTTATCTTAGCATCTTCTATACACCATAACAATTTATGTTATACATTTTACAAAATATTTTGATGTATTTTGAGCTCTTTACGGACATTTTTATTTTCCATTTTTTTTTAGTTTTTTTTCTAAAAATATCAATAAAATTTTATTTGTGGGATAAAAAAGCTTGAAAATTTAATAGAAGGCTCCTAGTATATTGTTTCAAAGGCAGATGAAAAATATTAAAAATCGTTAGTCACAGTTTTTTTTTTTAAGCATTTAAAGTTCAAAAAATGACAAAATATGGAAAAATCACGAAAATTTGCAAATTATTTCGAGTTATAAATTCATAAAAATTTTTCTTTTTAAATCTAAGATTTTAAAATGTAATACAAGATTCCTTATAGGATAATCTACCTTTACCAAAAAAAAAAAAGTCTATAAGAAACTCAAATTAAATTTTTATGGGCGTTTGAAATTCATATTTTTACAACATTTGATATTCACTCGATTTCTTACGTAACGATTTTCTTATTTTGTTGTAATTAAAAAACGAGTGACTGTAGAAACTTGAAAATTTCACTGAATGTTTATATTAGCATTTTATATATACGATAAAATTTTTAAAATAATTTGACTCTTTTTGAGCTGTTTACGGACATTGTAAGTTTTCAATTTTTTTAGTTTTTTTTTTCTATAAATATCAATAAAGTTTTATCTGTTGGGCCAAAAAGTGTATAAATTTAATACAAAGCTCCTGATATATTGTTACAATATCAGTTGAAAAATATTAAAAATACATAGGCACAATTTTTTTTTATAAGCATTTAAAGATCAAATTTTGACAAAATTTATCAAATTTTAATTTGAAAAATTATTTTGTAGTAAAATATTATATCATTGAATTCCAATTTAATTCCATCCATTATAATGACCCACTTGTAACCTACTGTATAGCAGAACGACATCTATTTACTTGCTTT
>NW_021775088.1:0-348 GCF_005508785.2 Acyrthosiphon pisum | reverse complement strand
CCCTAAAATACACGTTGGGAAAAAAAATTTGAAAAGTCGATAAGTTGCTAAACCAGATTTATGCCAAAAAATCATACAAACAAAATCAATTATTTATTTACTCAAATATTTAATTATACCTTATTTTTTAATATTTATATTATAATTTGAAAATTTCTTAACTGCTGTAGCACGCACGACACAATATCATTAATATTTAATTTTGTTAAATGATAATAATTTGATATCAATAACTTTTTTTTTTTTTATGATAATCAATTAATATATTTTTATAAATTGTTCTTTTTTTCCTTGGTCTTTTTTACGCGATTACCATAAGCTGGCGAGCACCCTTTCAATAAAAACTTA
>NW_021775087.1:0-647 GCF_005508785.2 Acyrthosiphon pisum | reverse complement strand
CTACTTACGATTGTTAAAAAAGTTCTTCTCTACAACTTTTATTATAGGTATTTCTACTGTACAATATATAGCCCCGTATAATATGGGAGGTAAATATCCAAATAATAATTATTTAATATAATTATTTAATACAAATTATTTATCAAAATAAAGTAAAATAGGTAGTATAAAATGATAGAAAATTCTCGTATTTTGTAATAATAACTAATAAAATAATATGAAGACCATAGTAGTCAATAAAATAATAAATATTATAATAATTATGTGGCATACAATTTTATAATTTGCCAACAAAAAATAGTATAAAATGATAGAAAAAAATTCATATTATACTTGTAATAATTATTAACAAAATAATATTAATACAATAGTCAATAAAATAATACATTTTATAATTATGTGGCACTAAATGTTATAATTTATCAAAAAAAAAAAATATTAAAAAAATTAGATAAAATATTATGTTTTGTCATAATAATTACTAATAGATTTTACAAAATCTAGTCTACTAATATTCTGATTTTTATATTTATTTATTAAATCTTCAATTCTGGCTTTTACGTTCAAGTATGTGCAATTAGTAATATTTTTAATTTCGTTTACACTGCTTATAGCACTATATATATTTGTTTTATTACAAAACTACA
>NW_021775086.1:0-1229 GCF_005508785.2 Acyrthosiphon pisum | reverse complement strand
TAATGCGACTGGGTTATAAAATCGGGAGCGAGAGCTTTCAATATTAAATCGATTATCTCCGTTCCGTCATTTGTGGGTTAACTTATGGGCTAATAATTGAAAATCTGCTAGAAATTGAGAAACTGTTTCGGTTAATTTTAATTTCTGTTTCTTAATTTTGCTTTAAGCATTCTGGTCCTTCCCGGCGAAATGAAATATTCCTTGAGTACTAGTTTAAAATGACTCCATGTTGGTGTAGGATTATTTATAATAAAATTTTGATAGAATGCCTTTCCGCTTTTTTTTTAGATAAATAGGGATATACATTGTTTTTTTATCATCAGACCACTCATTAGCCACAGATATCAAATTATAATTTTCAATAAAATCGTTAACACATTCATCTGGTTCGCCATTATAAAATTCGGGTTTAAAGAAAATTGGTTTGGACATGTTGAAAGTTTCTATTTTATTGTTTATATTATTTGGGTATACTAAATCAGTATCCGTTTTTTTTGAACGCGTTATAACTGGTGTTTTCTTTTCAAGATTAAGATGTTTAGGTACGAACTCTGGGTCGCTATCGTTATCGTCCTCAATTTGATTTTTGTTTGAAATAGATCTTAATAGAAGTCGTAATTGTACGACTTCGCTATTTGTTGAAAATTTGGCATTCAAAATCCTAAAATTTGTAGTAGATCGGCTTTAGATAAAATATGATAAAGATACAAGGACTTAGGTATAGAAAGTAATTTTATCTTTTGTTCCAGGGACTTCTGTGTAAATTCCTCTTTTGTAAGTTTATTTGGAAGTTCTAATGAAAAAAGAATCCCAAAATCAAGCTTAGCGATTTCTATAACATCACTGGGTAATTTTATATTCCTACACTGAGAAAAAGCTTCAGTGATCTCTGAATACTACTTAACTGTTTCAATATAAGATAGACATTCGTTTGGCGTTAAACTACAAACATAACTTATTATACCAAATCCTATCCAGTTAAGGAGTAGATGGTTGGCTATTCCCTCTACGCGAACCGGTCTTGAGAACCGGGTTGTTGGACTGATATAAATAAAGTTTTCTAAGTTATATTTTACAGGTCCTAGAAACTTATGACCTGCGTTCATAAACTAACACAATCGAACACGACTTAGCAACGTATTCAATAATTTATTAAATGTCTAAAATAGTTATATTATTATACAGTACACTAAACCTGAGTAACCCTGTTGTTGAGGGTAGTTTATTGA
>NW_021775085.1:0-770 GCF_005508785.2 Acyrthosiphon pisum | reverse complement strand
CACATCATTGTAAAATCAATACATCATCACTTCGTTCAGAATCTAAAAAAAAAAAATGTTTGCAAATTTATAAATATGATGTTTAATATGTTTTGATACAATATTTAGACAAATCGTTGTATCATTATACCCTCAAAAATATTATTCTCTGTCGTTTTTGTAATAGGCAATTTAACTCTAAGATTACTCGAAAACAGAAAAAAAAATGGTGTTTCTGCGTAAAAAAAGTTTTGTGTATGGGCTAGAGAGAGAAAACAAATAGTGCGCTGATATCATCTAAAGATACTGTATAGGTAGCATGTTTTTGTGCTGAACACGAAATATTTTTACTCACAAATTTTTTTTTATTGAAATTTGTCTGACCGTTACAGTAAGTTGCCGCGACAACCAGACAATAATTACATTTATATCGATTAATTGTAATTATGGGTTATATCGCTTAATCGTCATTCGATTATATCGATTATTTCCTTGACGATTTCGTGGAGCCTATTTCGCGTTACATTTGCAATGATAACCAAAAATTCAAATAAATAAATAAATAATATTATATTGTTCATCGATTTTGCGTTACATAATAAACCATAATATCTTTTTGACAAATTAGAATTTTTTCGCGGTTTATTCGTTACATAATTATTATCAGAACAGCGACTATCCCAAAAACCAGTGGCGTATTTAGAAATTTTTCATAGGGGGGGGGGGATCCAGGACTCCAGCTAATAATCACATTCAAGTGGGGGGGTGGGGCTCCACTATAGATGTGTGTG
>NW_021775084.1:0-825 GCF_005508785.2 Acyrthosiphon pisum | reverse complement strand
CATGCGATTGCGATATGCCATCGTATACTCATGATAATAATTATTATGATAATGAGTAAAAACAAAACTAAACAGCAAACGTCAGCTTGCTGTGTTCGCACAAAATTATTAAGGTACGGTAAAATCTTTGTTCATATACTATGGATGGAGTCACAGCGTATTTTATTTTTGCCGATATTAGCGACGAGTCTCCGAATTAAGTGATCGATGTGCACATGAGCGATGCAACTCTTCGAAAAATTATCCATAAGTTACTATCACTAAATTATTTTAAATCATAGTTTGTGGTTAATTATATTATTATATTATTATAGACTATAGTAGGTAAGTAATATATTATTATAGTAGGCATTATACTATTTTTTCAATATAATATTATATTTAAACATAATACCTATGCTGATTTGATAATTAATTATCAGCAGTGGATAATTAATATGCAAGAAGTTGCGTCACGCATGTGCATATGGAATACCTTTTTCGGCGACTTTGCAAAGTTTTTTTGTATTAAAATTTGGTATAATACGCTATAGATTCATCCACAGTAAAATGATCTAAGGGTAAAATTAAAGCCTGTTTTCCTATTTGTGATAGCTGTGTCTGTGAACTTCAACTGAAAACATATGACACGACACGTTCACTTTATCTTGTATTCTTCACTACTCATTGTTGTCTTTGACTGTCTGAGCTTTGAGCATAGTGTTGTAGACTAACTACATTAAAATATTACTATAATATAAAAATGATATAAAAACAATAGGTATAATATGATCGTAACTTTTTGACGGTCAGATCCTTCGGTAAGCACGTGACGTAGCATCAGGG
>NW_021775083.1:0-793 GCF_005508785.2 Acyrthosiphon pisum | reverse complement strand
AACGTGGAACTCCAAGGAGTCACTGGAACTATGCCATCTGCACGCTAGATCCGTCGTACCTGTAATCAACCATATCTGCAGAACGTAATTCGTGAGAATTTTTACGAATATACAATCTATTGAAAAATATTATAAAAGTTCTTTTATCAATATTATATAGAATATCGAATTTAAATTCTGTACATTTTATTTTTTATATTTTATATTATACTATCAAGTATCAAGTATTCAAAAATCAAAATATAATTATTTTATCTTTCAGTTTTTCCTGCAAATATAAAACATTTATTTACAACATGAGTATCTTGATCATATCTATTTTGATCTATTTAATATAGTATATAAAAATACTCGAAAATCAAGTATTTAAGTATTCACGTAATCAAGTAAAAAGTATTCAAAAATCAAATATAATAAATAATATAAATATAGGTATAAATAGTGTAAATATATAAAATTCATTTAAAATATTATATGCAAAATAATATTTTATAACTATTTAATTTTATCATCTTTTTCCTTTTATTTTTTTAAAATATAAATTGATATTTACTAAATACAATTTAATTGATCATAACATACCAAGTTATACATTTTTAAATTTTAGGTAATTGAAAATGTTTATTTTACCTAATACAAGTTCATTTGATATTCATCTATTTAGTATGTTTATATTTTATACTTTTATATCTATAATTTGTTTGTCTTTTACAAAAACATATTTTAATTAATCATACTGATTATCTTTTATCGAAATTATATAGAATATCGAATTTAAATTCAACACATTTTA
>NW_021775082.1:0-965 GCF_005508785.2 Acyrthosiphon pisum | reverse complement strand
ATCGAGGGTGTGAAACGTCGATCGTAGTATGGGCTAGGCAATCTGAATTTGCCAAGTGTTTTATTTATGTTTGTCTTGCGATTTGATAAAAGTGTTTCCTACCTCAAAACCCGAGTTGAATATTGTTTTAAAATCTTCTTCGTTCTTACATTTGATATTGGAACAGTGCACCTTAGACACGCATACCTATATAGTCGATGAGGTTTATTGCAAACCGAACAGTGCTCCGGTTGTGGGGCCGTAATAGTCATTCCAATTTAGGAAACGGACGTATAATCGACAAACGCATACCATCGTGCCTCAAAGGTTAACAGTGCTGATCTGAACTTATTCTAGAGACAGTCATTGGCCTTGATCGTACGAAGGTAAGGCGTAGGTTTTGCCGTGTGTCACTTTCGATACCGGCGATACCACGTTACTAAGTAGTAATGCTTTGAAACTTTATTGTATTTTTTTTTTGGCGAGAGAATGAATCTTGCTATTGCAAAAAATAGTTTAAAATTAAAAATTCTCAGTAATTTTCAAAAGCGTTGGGAAAAGTTAAAAAAAAAAAATTAAAGAAATTGGGAATTATTACGTAGTGAGTTTTTGACAAAGTCGATTTTGTTGTTTGGTAGAACTTAAAAATTAATATTCACCGAAATTTTATACTAGTAGCTTTCATACGCTATAAAATTATTAAAATATTTTTTCACTTTTCAAGCTATTATTAGGCATATGAAAATGTTAATTTGTACTAGTCAATAGTTTTTTTTTAAATTATTGTCAATAAAAAATTCTTTGCTCAGTCATAGAACTTGAAAACTCATTGCAAACTTGTGCTTGATATGCGTATGTACTATGTGTCTATGTATAATGCAAAATATGTCCACGTTTAACACCCCCCCCCCCCCTTCCAATCATGAATCTGTAAATTACAAGAATAAATCAATGATGACCGATTACCGCCCAAATTCGTTAGTACT
>NW_021775081.1:0-1093 GCF_005508785.2 Acyrthosiphon pisum | reverse complement strand
AAATTTCTACTTCCAAGTCAAATAAATTTTTATGAGCGTTTGAAATTCATATTTTTACAACATTTGATATTCACTCAATTTCTTACGTAACGATTTTCTTATTTTGTTGTAATTAAAAAATGAATGATTGTAGATACTTGAAAATTTAACTGAATGTTTATATTAACATTTTCTATATACCATAAAATGTTGAAAATAATTTGACTCTTTTTGAGCTGTTTACGGACATTGTAAGTTTTCAATTTTTTTAGTTTTTTTTTCTATAAATATCAATAAAGTTTTATCTATTGGGCCAAAAAGTGTAAACAATTAATACAAGGCTCCTGATACATTGTTACAATAGCAGTTGAAAAATATTAAAAATACATAGGCACAATTTTTTTTTATAAGCATTTAAAGATCGAATTTTGACAAAAATTTTCAAATTTTAATTTGAATAATTATTTTGTAGTTAAAAATTTATAAAACGTTCAACTTTTGTATCTAAGAATTGAAAATTTAAAACAAGATAACACGTAAGTATTTAATTCTGTTACCAAAAAATCTAAACAATACATAAGCACAATTTATTTTTATAGTCATTTTAATTTCAAATTTAGACGAAATTACATATTAAAAAACCTGGAATAACTATTTTAGTTATTTTGTTGTGATTGTATAATATTACTTGTGGGCACTTGAAACTTCTAAAGTATACTATTATATATCTATGATAGTACCATGGTTTGTTGTCGATGTATAACGCGTTGCCTAATGGATATTATGATAATTGATATGATTAATTTGAAAATTATTAATAATACTATAGATAAGTATACCTAAATATGTATGTCTAATTTATAGACTGACATACCGTCTCCGCTCAGAATCGTTTTTCTTATACAGTGATATTATATCATTGAATTCAAATTTAAAACTATCCATTATACAGTGACCCACTTGTAACCTACTGTGCAGCAGAGCGACATCCACTTACCCACCTTTTTTTTTTTTTTGAAAACTAGTATGGAATTATTTGTTATTTATAAATTTTTTATATTTTATATTAAATTATTTTTACTAAACGTTAATAATAAATCGAAGAAAACATTAT
>NW_021775080.1:0-837 GCF_005508785.2 Acyrthosiphon pisum | reverse complement strand
TAAAAAAATTGAAAACCGAAAATGTCAAGCTCAAAAAGAGTCAAAATATTTTCAAAATTGTATGGTGTATAGGAAATGCTAATATAAACATTCAGTAAAATTTTCATGTATCTACAGTTATTCGTTTTTGAATTACAACAAAATAAGAAAATCGCTACATGAGAAATCGAGTGAATATCTAATGTTGTAAAAATTTGAATTTCAAACGCTCATAAAAATTTAATTTGAGTTTTTTATAGACATTTTTTTTTTTGATAAAGGTAGATTATCCTATAAGGAATCATGTATTACATTTTAAAATCTTAGATTTAAAAAGAAAAATTTTTACGAATTCTTAACTCAAAATAATTTGCTAATTTTCGTGATTTTTCCATATTTTGTCAATTTTTGAACTTTAAATGCTTGTAAAAAAAAAATGTGACTAAGGATTTTTAATATTTTTCATCTGCCTTTGAAACAATATACTTGGAGCCTTCTATTAAATTTTCAAGCTTTTTTAATCAACAAATAAAATTGTATTGATATTTAGAAAAAAAAACAAAAAAAAAATGGAAAATGAAAATGTCTCTAAACAGTTCAAAATAAATCAAAATATTTTGAAAATGTTATCGTGTATAGAAAATTGAAATATAAACAACCATTGAAAATTTCATGTATCTACGGTCATTTGTTTCAAAGTTACACCAAAAACCAAATTCAATTTTGTGAAAAATCGATTTTGCGTAAAAATTCCCGTTTTTCCTTAATTTTTCTTTTATTTTTCACGGCGCTTTTGAAAATTATTCGGAATTTTGACCTCCCCAATGCACCAACGATATTCACTTTCCAATCGAACAA
>NW_021775079.1:0-986 GCF_005508785.2 Acyrthosiphon pisum | reverse complement strand
CTGAATGTATTTTGTATACACCATACTAAATTTTTAAAATAATTTTATTTTTTGATCAAAAATCTTTGATCTTTTAACGAAACATTTCCAATTTTAATTTTTTAAGTTTTTTTTTCTACAAATAAAAATAAAATTTTATTTGTTTTGCCAAAAAGCATGAAAATTTAATACAAGGCTCCTGATATATTTTTACAATAGCAATTGAAAAATATTATAAATACATACGCACACATTTTTTTTATAGGCATTTAAAATTCGAATTATGACAAAATTTATCAAATTAAAATTAAATTATTATTTTGTAGTTAAAAATGTGTAAAATGTTTAACTTTTATATCTAAGGATTGAAAATCTAAAACAAGGTTTCATGTAAATAGGTCCCATTAACAGTTTTTTCTTTTTTCACTCGTACCTTTTTAGCGCCACCCTTCTTTCGTTTTTCACCACTGTCACATATAATTTAAATTACACAGTTCAATTGAATTTTAAAACTAAACACACGTCTGTAAGTACTGTAACTGATTTGGTAACTCGTTTGTGTAAAAAGTTCAAAATCAAAATAAATACAAATAATGATAAGATAAGGTTATCAATGTTATCACGCAACTAACTGAACTCTACCATAGAGTATAAAATATAAATACTAAAATACCAATACCACAGATTTCTAAATAATACATTAGCATGAATTTGAGGGAAAATATTTTAAATAGTAAATACCAAAATTCCTACTATGAATTTCAATAGTTTAAGATATTCAAAATAATACCTTCGTAGGTATTTAATTTATTTTAATATATTATATGCTTAATTTATAAAAATATAATTTTTTTTGTAATTATATTATAAAAATTATACCGGCCCTACCGGCCCTCACAAGAACCGGCCCATCGGGAAGTTTCCCGATTTCCCGATAGGCCAATCCGCCCCTGCTTATGTATATTATTATATAAAATATTGAAATATGATGATATATGTGTATAATA
>NW_021775078.1:4978-5977 GCF_005508785.2 Acyrthosiphon pisum | reverse complement strand
GAAGTATTTATCACAGATCAAGATGGTATTAAAATAATATGTGATAATTTTGTTGCATATTTAATTCTAAAAACATAGATTGATATCTATTTTTAACACGTGTCCCATTCGGACACATGTCAGATTCTTTGTAAAATCTTATAAATTCTAATAAATTCTATAAAATGTTTATAATAATTTCAAATTCTAACATGGTCGAATAATCCGACCGTGTTAGAATTATTTATTTAATAAAAAAGAAATATTAATTACTAAGAATATATTGAATTTTATAAATAAAAATGAATATAAAAACGTGCACGGAAAATCCGTGCATGATTTTAGATTAGAAAAGTTTCATTTTATAGAATTTCTACTGATAATATTAACCATTTTTTAGAATGTAATGTTCTAGAATCTGATTCATTTTTAATATAATCTTTTATGTATTCATAATTATCACATTTTTTATTTTTATAATCAATTTGTTCAAATTTAATTTCATTGTTATTTAAAAATTCTATAAAATTATGCATTTTTTTTCTATATTTAACACGTCCGTAATTTACGGACGCGTTATTAATATCACAAAATCCCATAAATTCTAATAAATTCTAATAAATTCTATATTTAACGCGTGCATAAATATCGCACACGTCATTTAATTTTAACTTTAAATAAAAATGATAATAAAATCGTGACCGGAAAAACCGGTCACGATTTTAGATATCAAATAATTTAATATTAATATTAATTAAATTAAATTAATTAAAAAAATTTGCAAAATAACTGTGTTGTACAGACATCCAACGGTGGCCACCTCTCACACTTTTTTATTTTTATTTTTATTTTTATTTTTATTTTTTTTTTGGACGCCTGTACAACACAGTTATTCCCCTTGTAGCATGGTACACTACACATAGCGTCTTAAATTCGACTATACTCAACATATAGTGGAACAAGCAGCGTGTCGTGTATAGAGGGGCAGAGGGTAGATTATGGTCATAGTGGAAACAGATC
>NW_021775078.1:1443-2355 GCF_005508785.2 Acyrthosiphon pisum | reverse complement strand
GAAAAAAATAAAATGATCATTGAAAAAAAGATAGTTTTTAATAAGAATCTTGACATTTTATTTTACATCAATGACAAATTATTAAATACTGATCAACATGGTTACACAATATTTTTTTCAAAAATGACAAAATATGACATAGAAGAAGTAATTTTAAATTTTGATCAAAAGAAAATATGCAGAGGGGGCCCTTCCTCAACTTATTTTCCAGGTTTGTAATCGTTAATTTGTATTCAGTGCTTATGTTGTACCCTGTACATACTAGACACTCTGTATGCGATATGTGCGTTCGCTGGATAACGCAATAGCCTACGTGACTGTGGGAAGTGCGTTGGTCAGCGAATTCGCCGTGCAAGGACCCATACGGTTCCCACGGACGGGGCCGTGTCGGCAGTCGGAGTACGGACTCGAGTTAGACAGAACCTCTATAGTGTAGACAGAAAATCTTAGTTATAAGTTAAATCGTGTTTGAGTAGAAATAATAAAATCAGTGTACGTGTAGTAATTTAATTAGTGTTTTTATTTATAAATCATCATTTCCTGATTTCAACGATAATACGGCGTTAGCACACATCACTTACCTGTAAAAATCAATGATAAATCTCCAATATTTTAAACTGAATTTTATTTTATAAAATATTCTTAGATATTGAAATTAAGTACGGCATAATTTATTTAAATGACATTTGGTATCATAAAAATTGTATGGTTTTAATGAATACACCAACATCAAGATGTGAGTGGTGTGAGCGATTATGTAGCATATTTAGAGCAAAAAAACATTATCTTGACAAATGTAAAAAGAAGAAAACTATTAAACGTTTAGGATCCACGCTTACACCAAACAGGAGACATGTTATTAGGCATTCAGAAAAAAAAATTTATTTAAAAAATCAAATCTAAGGTGCCTAT
>NW_021775078.1:0-1393 GCF_005508785.2 Acyrthosiphon pisum | reverse complement strand
CATTGTCACAAAACCGTAAAATGGTCTGAAGATGAATTTATACTCAATAAAAATGTAGACATGGTCGACTTAAAGTAATTATACTTATAGTAAAAGAATATTAAACCAGATAATTTTTATTAGGCATTGATGAAACACAAATAAACTTAAACCTCGTTTTATACTAAACTATAATACATTATTTTATTTTATAAATGAAGACAACCATAATACTAAAAATGAGGAACATTATTCATCAACATCAATAATTGTTCAAGAGATAATAACCATTGTATGGATTACCATATTATAATACTTTTCAAAATATATCAATAATAAATAAATTAAAAGTGTATTATTCATTACAGATATCAACATTTCATGATTTAATTAATGTATTTGAAAGTATTAAGACCCCTATAACTTGGAATTCTTATAAAGAAGAGAATTTCATTTCATTTTGTTGTCTAAAACCAATATTTGAAAAAAATAAAATGATCATTGAAAAAAAGATAGTTTTTAATAAGAATCTTGACATTTTATTTTACATCAATGACAAATTATTAAATACTGATCAACATGGTTACACAATATTTTTTTCAAAAATGACAAAATATGACATAGAAGAAGTAATTTTAAATTTTGATCAAAAGAAAATATGCAGAGGGGGCCCTTCCTCAACTTATTTTCCAGGTTTGTAATCGTTAATTTGTATTCAGTGCTTATGTTGTACCCTGTACATACTAGACACTCTGTATGCGATATGTGCGTTCGCTGGATAACGCAATGGCCTACGTGTAGAGATTACAATCCCGGCCCGATTTTATGATCCCGGGATTACGGGATATTTAGCTATTAATCCCGGGATCCCGGGATTATCCCGAAATTTAATAAGAAAATGTTTAAAAGAATTATGCACAATTTTGTTTTATTTAAATATTTGTATTATTATACATAAGAATAGATATTATTTAGTAAAGTTTATATTAGTTAAATAAGTTTATAAATATAGGTACATTGGTTTTAATTATTTTGAAAATATGAACGCAGAAATAGTAGAGCGTCTAATGATCCGTCTCCAATTCTTAGCTTGTTTCCAATATAGGCTGCTGCTGAGAATGCACGTTCGGACTCGATACTTGTAGGAGGAATAGACATTAAATACTTAAATGCTAGCTCTAAGTGATGCCCGCGAGTTCCTCCATTTTCAAATAAATTCATCTCTTTTTTGATTATTTTTATCAAATCAGTTTCTTTTTGTGTTATAGGATCAATTGTTCTTTTACTTTTTCCTATTTCAAGCTCCAACTTTTCTTTTAATGTCAATTGAGTGAGTGTAATAGATTCACTTTCTGTTTGTTCAAAACAATGTTGTTGTTCTTCATTAGTGTCATTAGGTGTTCATTATAATGTA
>NW_021775077.1:0-1077 GCF_005508785.2 Acyrthosiphon pisum | reverse complement strand
AATTTGTTTTTATAGGTAATCGTAATTAATTACTTCACAGTTACTTTTCTTACAATGTCATAAATTTGGATTATTTATTACTTATTAGGTGGCTAAAGTGATAATGGCAAATTGATAAATGGTATTCGATTGTTGACATTAATGTCTTAGCCTTTAGGTATGTATGGTGGTTAAAAAAAATTGTGGAAAGAAAAAAATTCAATGTTTTGTGATGCTCTTCTCGTAGTAGGATTAACTTGAAATTTGAACCATATAGGTTCCCTATATTGGTAGGTATCGCATGCAAACTGCAAAGTATGAATTTAGGAGTTTTCATAACCCTTCATATTTTTTAGTTTTGGACATTTACATTTTATTTCGTACTTTTCCTATCACAAATTCCTATCTTACTTTTTTTACAATAGAATTAATTTGGATTCTTTATTAGGTGACTTAGGATACCTAATGGCAATTGATTCTTGTTATAATAATATTGGAAATTTATAATTAACTCAGATTAAAAGTATGCCTAAATTAGGTACAAACCTAGGTATATTGAGATTGACTATTTCTCTAAATATCTTGCAAATAGTATATTTTAAATCACGATTATTAAATAATTCTTAAAGAATTTCAGCTGCTAAATTCATACTTTGCATGCGACACCTACCAATATAGGGAACTTATGGTTCAAATTTCAAGTTGTAAAAGTTAGTTATAAGAAAAATGATTTAGCTCTTATAAATTAAACTTATATCAATTAATTCAATTAAAAGCATTTATCTATATTTTACTAAACTTTAGAAAACCATAGTTAATAAATTAGCGAACCAAAATTGATGATTTGACTATCAATTTTTTCAGAAAAAAAAGCTTTACCGGAATCCATTAAAAAATATAGTAGTTACCATTTAAAAAAATAAAATTGATTTTGCTATTGGTACACCTGCGTGATTAAAAATTTTGAAATTGTTATAAAAAAAATTACCTGTTAAAAATAAAGAAACACGTCTTTTTTCGTTTTAACGAAATTCTATTTCATCGACCCATAATCGTTAAAAAACACCGCGTACAATGACATAAGATACACCCTATAAG
>NW_021775076.1:0-554 GCF_005508785.2 Acyrthosiphon pisum | reverse complement strand
TTGATTATAAATTTATAAATAGTACAATATCCATTATATATAATATGTATACGGGTATATTATTATTAATGCGTTGTTTTTTTTTATTATCAATAGAATAATGTGATTTGACCTATGTAATATAAGATGAAATTAAGATACCAAATACACGTTTTATTACTAGTAAATTGGTAGTTAGATAGCGTACAGATTATTAAGGTTGTAACTTGTAGGTACAACAATGAATCGGCGTATAACAGAAGCACTAAGTATATTATTATTATTATTCATTGATGGCATTTTTATAAATTAAATACAAAATTCTAATGTAAATAACTTCTTTAATTATCAACCCATAATTTTGAATGATACGTCAAAATTCGTTAAAAAAAAAATCCTATATGAATCATATTTCAAAAATATAGGTTCCCATTTGAATTTTAAAAGTTACCCCTAAAATCTCCCCTTTTTAATTAATAAAAAAAATAATTAATATCAAATTAGTTTAGAGTATATGATTCAAAGAGGTTTTCACATAGGTCATTTTTTTCTAATTTTAAGTAGATCATGCTGAA
>NW_021775075.1:0-573 GCF_005508785.2 Acyrthosiphon pisum | reverse complement strand
GCACCCCCAATTCATTTCAGTATTTCACCAATCATTTTTAAATTATTGTGGTTTATTGGTTCGGAATTTTTTTTTCCATGCCAATTAATGATAACTGTTCACGAATTCACGATTAAAACAGTATTGTGTGAATGCACATTTCAGTGTTTCAGCTTTTGTCAATATGCAGCAATGATATTATTATAGAAAATTATACTATCTTAGGGATTACGGTTGGGTACGAAATCTTCTATTTATAGCTTTGGTTATTACTTGATTTTTACTGATATATTTATTTAATCTGCGGGCTACGCTGAATTGAATAAATTCGGAATGACAAATATTATTAAGAGGATGCTACACAGTACACACGCACGTGTGGTCTCCGTTTTACAAATGTAAAACATAGTAAAAATGGTTTTGCGAGGATAAGAACCACTATGGCTAAACTTATAGTTCATGTTATGCAACCAAATGTTCCTACTAGGAAGAAGAGAACATAGACTGTGCAACATACTTTTTAATTTTTCGATATCACAAATACGAAAAAAGTTCTCATAGATTAAAAATAAAAGTAGTACAGTAAAATGGGGT
>NW_021775074.1:0-798 GCF_005508785.2 Acyrthosiphon pisum | reverse complement strand
AAGAACCTAACTTAGATTTACGTAGGTATATAAGTAAGTAGTATATATTTGTATGTTCACAGCCAGCTTTTCCACGGTAATTTTTTTTTTTCAAGGGGGAATGTCCCCCTTGGAGACTTTTATTTTACCGTGTAACACATTTCACACTGATTGTCTACCAAATTCTACCTCGTAAAATATTTAACGTAATCAAATTTTTAGGAAATCTTAAAACTGAAAAAATTATTTCAAGTAAAAACACAAATTATTAAATAATATTTTTTTTTTATTGTTATAAATTAATTCTTAATTATATTTACACAAGTTTTCTTACTTCTCTAGTAAAAGGTACATATTCTACAATACGATCATGAATTAATAAACAGTAAGCAGTCACACCTGTAAGCGATTCTGAAGCTTCAATTTCCAATTGAACATCCACTGCTGAGGCTGTAGCTGAATCGTTCTGTTTTGAAGTGTCGATAACTATAATTGGTGCGTTTGCTAGAAAAGTAGATGGACTCAATATCGGGTTACGAATACTTTTTTCATAGTACGATTCTTGAAACGATGTATACATATTATATAATAAAGTGAAATTATTTTTAGAAAAATCTAAATTCAAATTATCGTATGGATAAGCTATCGAGTTTAGAAATACTTTAACGTTTGTTAGATTACAATGGTCAAATATACTACAATCTTTCGCTAACAAATTTTTACGTCCTTTTTGTAAACCAATTATGATAAATCGTGGTTTTTCTAATTTTGAAGCAGTTTTTAAATTCCATACAACTTTTTTAGTGGTTCCGAGTTCAG
>NW_021775073.1:0-757 GCF_005508785.2 Acyrthosiphon pisum | reverse complement strand
ATTTATAAACTATGTACCGGCGCCCGGCTGCGATAGAAAACCTGTTTTGACCTATGGTGCGGTACTGTCGTTATCGCGCGCGGGGTGATGGTAAATGAACATCTAGTAAACGAATGCTGCCGCTGTTTGTGGGCGCAGCACATGACGAGCGTAATTAATTGACGAGCGTATTTTTTTAACCGAAAAACATGGTTTCGTAATTCAAATAATACGGCGTTGTGATGCGTTTTACAGTATAAATACCTATTACGAAAATTGTAGAGGAGAATTTTTTCTAGAATCGTAAGAAGCCCGATTTTTGATACCTTGTTCCAATCTTCCAATATCGCATGGTAAATTAACACGTTTTTTTTACTTTTTATCGATTAATTATTCAACTAATTAATACAAATATCGAAAATCGGGCTTCTTACGATTGTTAAGAAAGTTCTCCTCTACAATTTTTATAATAGGTATTTTTACTGTAAACCGCTTCAATAAGCCGTATTACTTGAATTACGAAACCATGTTTTTATGCCATATTTCGTCTACTAGTGCACCCTCTTAAATAAACTTATAGAATGAATATACCAAAACGAACATACTTGGGTGTTAAAACTCAAACGCAATTATAAAACATATTATTACGCAATACAAAAGAATATTAGGCAACAAACATTCCTCAGCGATTACATAACAATCTTTCCGAGACGTCCATACACAAAAACATGCCCCTATATGGACATAAAGAATCAATAAAGATAAAAAACGCTTCGCA
>NW_021775072.1:0-1282 GCF_005508785.2 Acyrthosiphon pisum | reverse complement strand
TTCTTTGGTAGGTAACAGTTAGCTATCAGTATTAATCAATATTCATAATAATAATACAATATTAGATACCATTGGTCAATATTAATTGGAGAACTGTTATCTTATAACTAAGATTATTGCGTCTACCGATTGACTACCAATATAATATGTGTATTGTATATTTGTATTGTGTGTCTCTAATCGGTAAAGTACCTTTTATTAATGATAATAATATGATATAACCAGTCGTCAGTCATCATCTTGATATAGTATAGGTGTACCTAAAACTTAAACTCTAGATTTGTGATACATTTTAAAATTTTAAGATTTTCAAAATAAAAATCTAAATATGACTCTAATCCTAATTTATCCATTTTTCACATAAAATTCCAACAATCCATTACCTAACAGCTCGCAATTTTCACAACGAAATAATTTGGCAGCCAAACTTCACCACATGTTTGTTGAATCGTTATAATTTTCAATGTAAACACCTTACCTCTTCTAATGATCTTACCTTTGTAAGAGCATTTTTTAAATTTAAGTATAGTAACGTACACTTAACCGTATATAAAATTGTCTGATTTGAAAACTACAAATTAGCTCACTAAAACATAATACTTAGAATACAAAACACCATATTTATATAAAAGTAAGTGGCGGTTTCTATTATCCTTATGATCTCGAAAACTACCCGACCGATTGACTTGAAATTCAACATAGATATTCAGCTACATCTGAGGAAGGTCAGAACCGACATGAAAAACCCACTCGATGTCTTTCTCGGTCACCAGGTCGAGACGACTGCATGTAAATATTTTAATGTATATTTTATAATTATTATGTTTCTATGGAAACTGTCCGTTTATAAGCCAATACGAGCAAAATACAAATACAAAAATGAAAAGATGGCATGATCGATAAGAACGATATCTTTTTTTTTTTATTTGTAAAAATTATATAATAATCTGTATCATTTTAATGCTTGAGGATATACGATGTTCTTTGTTTTTCCATTCGGACAATAAATGTAGAGATTTTTCGGGTCACCGCCTCTTGAACATGCCACATATAATTGTCCATGAGAGAAGCACATAGGATCAAGTAGAAGTCCCGTACATTTACCTTGAGATTTATTTATGGTGAAGGTGAATGCAAGTTTTACCGGGAACTGTAATCGCTCAAATCCAAACGGCACATCACTGGGTTTAATAGGTATTCTTGGTATATATACGACTTCACCTTTTCCACATCCGGTTAATTATACTATATAGATAGTAATATAATTTTTGTAGATAGGTTA
>NW_021775071.1:0-1523 GCF_005508785.2 Acyrthosiphon pisum | reverse complement strand
TAGTTGAAGTAAAATAGTTTAATTAATCATATGATTCTTTTAGTTTTAAAAACATTGTGTCTTTATTATTAAGTAAAAATGTTTTTAAAATAATAACAGTTGATCAATTAATTTGAGGTAATTATCTTTTTTTTTTGATTAAATGATTTGATTTTCTTATTTTCAAAAGTGTTATTTTCTTGATACAAATAATAATTGTATTAAAATAATGATAATTGTGTTATTATTGAACCCTTAAGATTTAATTGAATTAAATCTGTACATTGATTTATTTTTATGGTGAAATTTCATAGGCTTGAAATCATCACCTTTTTTCTTTAATTTTACAGACGTTTCTCATTAATACTACTAAACTTTTCTTTGAGTGATAGGTAGTCCAAATGATAAGTTCTTTCTGTAAAACTTTTATACAATCATTTAAAAGTTTAAAATGTATATTATAAATGTATGTATTATAATTTATACCGCATTTATTTTAAAATTTATATCTTTGATATTAAAAACAAAAATAATTTAGTAGAATTGTTGGGGCATTTTTAAGTTTTTTTACAGCATTAAAATAATCAATAATAATTATAATAATCAACCTAGAAAAAGCCAAGGGGTGGAGGGGGAAACTACACTACTTGCCCCCCCCCCCCCCATTGCGGACACCCTTGCCTAATTGAAATAATCTAGTAGCTTAACATTAAGATTGAGGCATAAGGTTACCTACCTATTATTGCTATTATCGAAAATACCTTCGTTATCGAATTTAACATCTCATTAATTGTATTTTGTCATTTACGACTAACAGGTGTACTTATTTAATGGGTGTTACCCATTTGCGCCAAAATAAAAAAGGTATGTTTTTCCGACAGCCCATTTGCGCCAAATTTACCTGGTATAATTATAATAAAGTAATATATTTTTTTCTCAAATAATAATCAATTAAATAATAATTAATACAATTTTATTTAAATCATAGTTAATTATACGAATGTTTTTAAAATAATAATCAATAATAGCTGTACATACACATTTTTTTTTTTTTTGAAACAATAATCATAATTAATACAAATTGTTTTTAAAAACTATAAAAATTACAAAATATACTTATTACTAACTATTATAATTTATAACAAATCAATAATACGATTTTTTTAATAATAATTATCAATAATACACTTTTTAAACAATAGTAAATAATTAGTATAGGTACTCATTTGAAATGTTATTGAAAATTATAGGCTATAGGTATGATATTCAACAGCACAGTTTTTTTTAAAATATCAACCAAATTGATCATTATTGTAGTTAAATGCAACTATTTGTACATATTCATAACACGTTAATTTTTTGTTTTTATAATTCTCAATTGCTTTTAAAGTTTTTTTTAATCTGGTTATAACTTGTGCATTTTTTTCGAGGGTTAGGTATATTTTTAACACAACTGTTGATTTTAATATAAACATCTGTTATAGAACTGTTTTAATTAAAATTTCTAAAAATGTAAAATATTAGATGCGATTTATAAACTGTCC
>NW_021775070.1:0-4971 GCF_005508785.2 Acyrthosiphon pisum | reverse complement strand
TCGGCTGCAATCGCTCTGGTACTTACATATTATACCGTTTTGTTTCGATTGAATGTAATATTATATGTGCATGCGCACGTCGGTTGTCGTATACGCATTTGTATATAGGTATACGTTTTAATTAATTCCTTCGCCTTTCATGTGTCCGCCCGTCGTAATGGATTTACGCGGGTTTGAGACGGGTATCGCGAAAGTTCATCGGACGTCGGACTCGAATCCGCAACGAGTTTTTGCCGCGGTGCAACATATTATATTATATATAGGTACTGCTATAGTATTTAATAGGTATAAACCTATATTACATATAAAGTATACCAACAGCATATATTATAACTGATAGCGTCATAACATATATTATGTGCAGCGTTGTGGTTAGGTTAGGTTAGGAGCGCGCGCTTGATCATCTTTGACTATGCGTGCAGATCTTCAGGTTTCATTTGCGCTCGTATATGATACTAAATTAAAACATATGTACTATATGCAGTAATATTAAATCATAATATTATATTGTATACCTACCCAGCTATTACCGCTGTAATTGCGTTCTGCATCTGCGGGACGATCGATGCCGGGTTGATTCCGCGGAGACTTTAACGCCGGCTGCGCCGAGCATTGCGGTGATAATATTACATAGGTACGCGCGATGCATTTATATATTGTAATATTATTATTATGTTGCGGATACATTATAAATTATAATATATATTATGCAGTAAAGGTATAATAATGTACTTTGTATTATTTTATAATTTATTATCTCCGAGTGAAATATGACTTAAACGTTTGTGACTAGTAGCTGCGCAGCTGCCGCAATGTGGTATATTTATGATATTATATCTAAAGGCGCATAAAATATAGTGCTGTACCTATATTGTATCCGAGAGATTTGATTATTTAAAACACTGCTGTTGTCCTAGAAATTTGTAACCATATACCATGTTGTATATGGTTTATAAATACTGCACGTTGCACTGTCCGCTGCAGACATGCAGTTCGCGGTAAATGCCAATACTGCGCAGCGGTGTAGTTATTAAATAGGCGTGCCTGAAATTAACCGTATCTATACATATCATAATGTACAATATTGCGGTGCCTACACAAACATTATATATTATTATATACACAGTCGACTTACAGTCGAGCCGATGATTATATATACAGCTGTGTTGGCGTGTGTACCTTATATACCTACCCGCCGTATATGGGGTTTAGTTCTAACAATTTTTTTTTTCAAAACCGTTCAAAGATATTACATATATTATAGTTTTTTGTGTTAACGGACAAACCGCCTCTTTGCGACGAGGTCGCCGTTTCCTATCGTTTACATATATATACATATAAGTATATAAGTACCTAATAAGTATTACGCCGTATATTGTATTACATTGTAAACATTGTGCATGCGGATATAATTATATTATGTGAGTATTGTACCTATAATATATTATATCCGATGTATATAATACATAAAACGTGATTTGGGGCCGTTCCTTTATAATAATATATACCTAAGCGTATAATAAGTAGTTACTCCGCAGTGCAAACTTTCGACGTAACTACTCTATGCTCTTGTTTCATACGCATTGAATGTAATATCATAATTA
This sequence comes from Acyrthosiphon pisum, assembly GCF_005508785.2. Taxonomy (NCBI): domain Eukaryota; kingdom Metazoa; phylum Arthropoda; class Insecta; order Hemiptera; family Aphididae; genus Acyrthosiphon; species Acyrthosiphon pisum. The sequence goes on along the minus strand of NW_021775070.1, from coordinate 3,367 downwards.
TTAAGATATTTAAAAAAAAATTGCATTCTGAGATGTTAATAATATATAGTATTAATGTTGAAAAAAAATTATAAAAAATCTTAATAACCTATATTATATATATAAACGATATAAAAGTCATCTTTATAATACAGTTATCTGTAATATATGTGCGTAAATTTATAATTTAAAGAATGAGTGGGTGAAGGTAGTAAGTGTCATATACTACCTATGTATAGTACCTGTATATACACATTTAAAGAAAAAAAACATTAAATCGGTTAAGACATTATTTTCAGAGATACACAGTCGATAAAAGCGCGATATCATTATATTGGATATGTGGGTATATAATAAAGCTGGTACATGCGTATTATTACCACTTAACATTAAACATATACGTAAATCTGTTCGTGTTGATTACAGCAAAAACTTTAATAAGACGTCGCTTATTTATACTCTTTTGCAACCATTCAGTATTGTATATATTTAGTGAGTGATGTATTTACTACCTCAAGTGCATTTAACAAGATGATTATTTTACAGGGAACACTAATTATTTAGAAAAGTGTTAGATTTTTTTTTATCGATATTTTACGTTAACAAATTCGAATATGGTAAATTTTAACATTTTATTTATTGCTTCATAGCATACTTCATAGGTATACTACAAAATAATCATTCTGCTCATTGTAACTTGTTTTAAACAGAATATATTAATTATCGATAGATTAATATAACATTTTGTATAGGTATACGTCTTATTAGTTATATTTCTGCAGTTCTTTTCCAGTGCGCATTATACTTACTTATATATACACGTCCGGTGTATAGGTACCTATGCAAACTTTATACAGGTACGAGAGGTGTATACTAATACCTCTCAGCTACTATATATACATGATACTATTATTTTATATTTATTTATTTTTACTTCAGCATAATTCAGTTATAATACATAAATATTAATAATAATAATAATAATAATAATAATAATAATAATAATAATAATAATAATATTAAGAACTGATACGTAAACCAATAGAGCTAAGCTCGTATCTGGTATACGGAGTTCCTAAAGATAAATACAATATTAATATATGGTAATAATAAATAAAATTCTTATAGGTATACACATATTATATTTATATAATTATACATTTCTTATGTAAATACACAAGAGCGAACATCATTCATGGGTCACTGACGACGATTTACAACTGGCCCCAAAACGAGTTTCAGGTCAGACGCGACAAAAAGCTAATAATGGCTTATACACAGTGCGTATAATGGACTCGTAACGGACGCAACGCGCACGACCCGGTCCTTACATTTGAACATTTTATAATAGTCGGCGTGCCCTTTCCGCGACCCGACCACCCAAGCCCGTAAAAACAATTGTGGCAATCAATAATAATTACTGTTTTATGTGCAATGTGACCATAATTTTTTGTTTAATTAAAAATTTAATAAAAAAGGTGAACATTTTATAATTTCAAATAGTGTATATTTTGTATATTAGTATATTTTATTAACTAATACATTATATAATATAATATGATGTATTATAAACATTTTGTTCAGTATAATAATATGCATACAGAATTTTTTCTTCTCTTAAAAAATACGATTTTAAGGCAACAAATAATTATTATTTAACTATTTCGTCTACTGCGCAGAAGGCAGGGAAAGATTATCCAGTCTTGTTTATTTTATTCAAATATAATATGTGTACATTTGATTTCTAAAAAGTACAATATATAATTAAACGGGGTGCAGTGAAATGTGTGGATCTTCGATGTAACACGTCGGTTTTTAGATGTCTTTTCTTATATTATTTATCATATCTTATAATACGCATAGTTCACATAATATAATATCATAAAACCATTTAGAAGATTGTATCCGATTTGTCGTATAACTTCAAACGCTGTGTGCTTATTTTAATAACGATTGTTACGCGTTCTATACCGCGGTATAGGTCGTATATTCGTTTTGCTGCGGTATAATTTCCATTCGCGTGTCGCCATACGCTTTTTTTCACATAAATCGATCCGGAATTTATTTCACCCGTTAAACGCGAACGAAATAATTCTATATGATATTATCAAAACACATATTATTATGACGACGACATTCATTCCAACCGAAGGAGGACTATAGTCAAGTTACAGTTTTACAGTTTCACGCTGGTACAGCGGTGCCTAAATAATAATAATGTAGGTATAGGTAGATACATACTATTATACCAGTATTGTTATTTTTTTCATTTAGCATAAGCATGAGAGTAGGTACTCAATTCTCATTATTTCACAAGCTGTTCATGTTCTGGAAAATGTTATTTTACACAATTTAAAGTCGTAACAAAACAACATTTTTTATCTTTGTCATAATTATATATTAAGTTTTTACTTTTTTGAATGATAACGCATACATTTTTTAGTTCATATTTTGAATCATAATCTTATTAGAGTACCTACCTTTTTTTTACAAATAATTAAGGTCAGATTTAGAATGAATAGTGAATTAGGTATAGGTAGTATACGAATTGAAAGTTTAGATACTAGAGCGAAGTAGTAAACCAAAATGTATATGGCACTAAAAAAAAGTAAGTAATTAAAAAAATGATAATATTTAGAATACTATATTATTTTCCAAAATGTTGTATTAGAACGACTTAAACGTCGAAATTATGTAAAAAAAAATATTTTCAAAAACTTTAACAGTTTTTGATATAATGCGAGTGTTGTTTGATAAAATAATCACTCGGTATACTTCTATTATATATTAATATATAATCGCTATATTTATCGTCTATGTTTTTTAGCCGGTGATCATGACGTGTATTACTCGGCGGATACCTAGTAGCTATACTATAATTTATTGTTTTAAATGTTATACCGATATCGTAATAATATTTTAATTATTACGTCTACTGCATCATACGGTCCGCTACGGTCGTTGGCTGGCTTCTATACCAAATAATAACCACGTGTAGACATAAGTACCCAATAAAACTACTTACGAAGACCGTATAATAACGCGATATGCTGCAGACGTGTGCCGAGGTCCGGCCAAGCATTACAATTTGGTAAGTCACGTTGTACTATCATTATGTGTCGCATAAATAACAAACGCGTTGAACCCGCGGCGAGCTGTAGGTCGTAAAAATATATTATAAACTCGAAAATATTTCCGCTCAAGATATAGGTGGTCATAATATTATTATATTTAGGTACACGTTTTAACCGCGCAACGAACCGTTCGCGTCTGCAGTTTTGATACGTTTTATTTCATTGCAATTTATTTTTCATTCTTTCATTAGTTCATTTTTTCAACACGGCCCGTAAAATTAGTATTCACGCGAAAACAAATGTTACGACGATAT
>NW_021775069.1:0-2015 GCF_005508785.2 Acyrthosiphon pisum | reverse complement strand
TTTATTATAGTGTGAACAGGGCATTATAAATTATAATAGTACAAGTTTCAAGTAATAAATAGGAGGAGGTTTTTTTGGATTAATTGTGTTAGGTACTGCAAGTTGAGTTAGGTTTTTATCTCTCTTAAAAACAATTGGCTCAGACGAGGCCACGAGGGCCCCACTCACCCACCCTACTGCAGCGGCTCCGCTATTGGATTCAGCGATCATGAAAATGTTACATACAAAAATATGTATGATTTATAATACTATACTTCAGACTTCTACTTATACCAATTATATGTATACAGGGGCGGACTGGCTATTTTTGGCCCGGGGTGCATAATTAATTTGGGGCCCGTAATTTTTTTTCAAATCTACCTAAATTAGGAATGAGTCCTTAGTTTTATAAGTAAATATATAAAAAAATTAAGAATAACATGTTGCTTATTTGTAAAGATGTTGAAATATGGTATTTTATTTTTGTTTTGTATACTACCGTATTATACCAGTATTATACCATATAGAACCCTACTGGACCTTAAATTATAGGAAATTTAACAAAGGTGAAAACGGATTTATTGAAAAAATGGCTAGAAGGTCAGAAAACATTTAAAAAACACATACCTAATACAAGAATTATTTTAGACCTAATTCACCAAATTAATATTAAGTCATGCTACCATGATGTAGGTACCATATGTCCATATACCTTGTGACTAGAAATAACTTAAAATTAAAATATTTTAATTAAAATTCACATTTCATTGTATATTATATTCTTAAAATATCAAATAAACTTCAAAATAAATTAGGATTTGAGTAACCTTATTATCTGCCAACTAGCATATAAATATAGGTATTTGCTAACTTTTTGGTTCCACATTTTTTTCTTCTTATATGTACCTACTAAGTACTTATATTTAACGTAAGAGATTTAGTAAACTAAATTATATTAACTAGATATATAAATAAATAGATACCTATTGTAATTATAATAATATATAACCGTCATTCAATGAAATTTTTACTTTTATGCAGTTATTTTATCTATATTTCTTTTAATTACGTAGACACGGGTGATACGATGACACGATGTAATATTATAAATATAATAACAACAGAATATTGTAGATTTCTATTTTAAATTATCTTTCTATTCTACATTACGATAAGAGTCAAATAAAAAAGGGCCTGACTGTGATAATCCGGGGCTCGGATCATAAATACGAACGGGGGCCCGGGGTGCTACTTGGTGTATAGCACCCTGGGCCAGTCCGCCCCTGATATGTATATATAACAGTTAGTTAATTACAGGGTGGGATAAAGTAAGTTGGATATTGGCATACAATTGGTCATATAGTTGCATTTCTAGATTTGACATCCACGTTCTGCATCCGTTTCTGCTCTGTGTAATTGTTCAATTCCACCTTTAAACTTAATGTTTGAACACGTATTAATGATATGCTGGACTCTTTGTTTTACTCCACACGAGCAGAGGAAAGATTCTGGCATATCCCGTTTGTACAGAAGACTTTTATTTCCAAGGCTGGGCAAGTTAACGATTTTTTTTAACTTGTTAAGTTAAGTTATTTTTAAATAATTAAGTTAAGTTAAGTTAAAAGTTACTCGTATTTTTTTTCGTTAACTCGTTAAGTTAAAAGTTAACTTTGAAAAAAAAGTAACTTAACTTAGTGTAAAGTTAAAATTTGCTAATTTGCAAAAAAAAAAAATCCAGTCATATTATATGGTTTATTAGATAGTTTTTTTTTATTTCCAAGAAAATTACTGGGTAAATTTAAAATGATACATCCAAGTAAAAACACATTAAAAAATGTGCGTTATTCTTCGGACGAAAATTAACTTAATTTAGATAATTTTGGAATAAAATTAACTTTAAGTTAACACGTTAATCTTGAAAAAAAGTAACTTATTAAGTTAAAAGTTAATTTGAAAAAAAAAGTACGAGTTAATTTACTTAATTAAAATTAACTTACGTTTTACTTAATTTTAATTTTTACTCGTAATGCCCAGCC
>NW_021775068.1:0-859 GCF_005508785.2 Acyrthosiphon pisum | reverse complement strand
CACATGCATCCACTTTGGTACATTGTAAGCCAAACGCATTTAAAAAGTTTTTAAGCGTATATTCCAACATTTTGGACTTTGTTTCAAGCCATACAAACTTCGCTGAAGCTTACATACTTTATTCGATCCATCTTCGTATCCTGGTGGTTGTACCATGTATATTTCTTTCTGTAGTTCTCCGTACAGAAATGCTGTCTTGATGTCGAATTGTCGTAATATTAATTTTTCCACAGCTGCTACTGCGAATATCGCCCTTATTGATTCGTATCTGACCACTGGCGAAAACGTTTCATGGTAATCTATACCGTACTTCTGTGAACAACCTTTAATGACCAATCTGGCCTTAAATTTATCTATATTACCGTCAGTTTTATATTTGGTTTTGAATACCCATGCATTACGTAATGCAACCTTGCCCTGAGGCAAATTAACTAGTGACCAAGTGTTGTTTTGGTGTAATGACGTTATTTCATCGTGCATAGCGTCCTCCCATTCATTTTTATGTGGGCCACTGATTGCTTCATCACGATTTAGTGGCTGGTCACAATTGGCGATGAACGACGACACATTGTACCTGATCGGCGCTTTTAATGTGTTCCGATCCCGCAATACCATGCCACTCCTGTTGTCGACCATCGTCGATTCGACCTTGACCGGATCGTCTTTGATCTGAGTCGGTGTATCTGTGAACTCTAATTTGTCTACAATTATATTCTCAAATCTATTGCTTTCATTTTCGAATATGATGTCCCTAGACAACGAAATTGTATTTGTTTTCGAATAATACACACGATAACCTTTCATGTTATTCGAATAGCCAACAAATATACCTTTTTCACTCTATGGATCCCACTTCTTA
>NW_021775067.1:6844-8512 GCF_005508785.2 Acyrthosiphon pisum | reverse complement strand
GGGTGTAAGTGGTGTGACGTCCTCAAAAATATGAGCATTTTCAAATATTAATATTTTACGTACTGATAACTCACTTGAAAATTTAAATATCGCAAAAAAAACCAACGAGAGAACACAGATAATGTTCTATTCTAAAAGTTTGATAATAGATCAATTCACTCTAATATCAAAACTAACAGCATACTATTGAAACTGGTGAAAGAATATGTTCCTTGTCGTACGTGTGCAGTGGCGTAGCCAGGATTATGAAAATGCTACTAGTCAGTGGCGTGACGAAGGACTTTATTTGAGGCACGTGCCTCAGTTTAAAGGATGGTGGGTGTCCTGGAGACTAGAGACATTTCACATATTATAATAATTATTTATTAAGTGTGTACTAAGACTAAACCAATCTTTCTCAGTTATCATTTACGTAAATACGTAATTACTTAAATAAGTATTTATAATTTATTACTATTATAAATTATTGTGCCTCAAAAGTTAATGAAGTTCACCACGTCACTGCTGCTAGTTGACGAATAAAAAAAATTCAACACCTAATAATATAAGTTAACAATTTGTTGGCTAAATGTTCAAAACAAATAAAAGTATTATTATAATATTTTATAGAACATTATATCATATCAAAACCTAATTAAACCAAAAAAAATTAGATTGACTAATACTCAAAAACTAATTTTGTCAACTATAAAAAAAACCCAATAATAGCTATTATATTATTAATTTTATAATATGAATATTTTTTAATTTAATAATGAATAAAGGACAATCATTATAGTTTTTAATTTTTTTTCTGATATTCTCATTAAGGTTGAAGACCCCAGTTTCAAAACGTACATGACAAGTATGACATTAATATTCCAACAATTTCAAATCATTAACTTGATTATTAAATGGATTATTTTTTATTAAAACCTTTTAATTAAGTGAAAATACTTATATGTCCGAGAAATACAACGCGTTTACCCACTACCCAGGACAGGGTTTTTTTTTAGTGTGCAGTGAGACACATTTGTGCAGTGAGAAAAGTAATTGTGCAGTGAAAATTGTTACTTTGTGCAGTGCAAAAAAAGAATTTCAGGATGATTTATTTTATAGTATATTATAGACAATAATTGAGTAAACTTCAAAATAAAAATAAAAAATGTTTCTATAACAATTAAAATTTTTTTAGGTATATTATTCATTATTATCCTATTTTTTTTTAAATAAAAAAATATATCTACCACCTTTAAGCACATGCTTGTGGTGGTGGTAGAGAGTTATATTATAACATAATATTATGAACAATTTAATTATAAATAAGAAACGCGGACAAGACCTAAATAAGCAATCTATACAATTTGAACACTTATAAGTTATAACTAATATTAAATCACAACAGTTAAATATAATACCTTATTATTTATTCAAGTTTTGAAAATAACCAAATCTGAATTTTTTTTCATTTCAATAGGAACGATTCCCTTCTGTATAGAACATGTCCACTTTTATGTTATATACTGGTATTATGTTGTAGTTTTTTGGGCCTAGATAATCTATTAATTTTTTACTAAACGCTTTTCTAGAATACTCCATTCTGACATCAAATGCCTATTTTCTCTTTTATTTCTCACCTTTTTCATATCCAGAAAGGATTCAAAGTTTTCATTATATACCTATAAAATA
>NW_021775067.1:3378-4772 GCF_005508785.2 Acyrthosiphon pisum | reverse complement strand
ATACAAGATTATGATATCCAATATTATAAAAATATTAACTATTATATGTATTTATATGTTTACGGACAAAACACATTTTTTTACTAAATCCAAAATAAACAAAATACATTTATTTTGTATATTGATTATAAATTATAGTCATTTTTTGATGTTTTAAGTCATTTTAACATTATTTTTTTTGTGTGCATTTTTTTAAAGATTTTTAGGTCATCAAGTTCCGGGTCCTAATTATAATTATTATAAATTATAATATAACCGTATTTAATACTAGGTATTACAAAGATGTACATATTGATTTTTTTTACAATAATTATTTAAAATTTCATCAATCAATTTTGAAGAAGTAAAATAATATGCTTATTGCGAGCCACACTGAAAGCGTTCGCCGGCCGTATGAGCACGCGGGTCGCGGGCCACATATTTGATACCACAATGTCGCTATGGAATTAAATAATTCGCTGTTTTCTAGAAACTAGAAAAAATATTAAAAACCAGGAGATTAATGAAATGAAAGTGTTGAAACGTTAATATTTACAGAAAAATTAATTCTACAAAATGGCTATCTTCGATTTTTTTTTGAATAACTAAATAATAAAATATATTTTTTAACTTTTTTACCAAAACATTAAAATAAATTAAAATATGAACTTTTTATACTTCTTATCCCTGTGAGTCTTACTAAAAAATCAGAATTATGATGTCTCCATTTTTTCAGGATATATCGCAATGGATAAATCCTCACGGGACACCCTGTATTCTCTCGTTTATGGATGAATATAATATTATATATTAATATGTATAGAATTTTGAATATATATATATGAATTTATGTTTTTGAATTTTTTTATATTTGCTCATCGACAATGTCTAACGACTAAAATGATAGAATTTGAATTATTGGACGTTTATTGAAAACGCTCGTAAATATTGAAGTGACTTGATTTTTTTAGTAAAAGAATAGCCTGAACTCGATTCCTGAGCAGTGACTATTTTATATCTATCAAATAGGTAATATAATATTATGACATTATTCTACTATATACATGAATTATAATTAAAAAAAGGTATTTTAAAGAACAAAAATGAAAAAAATGTACCAATTTTTTAAAATTTATTTTAACACTTTGAGTTCCGGGTCAAAAATCACAAAACTGATCATTCTGACCGGGAAATTTACTGTCCATATCACATATTATATAATTGTGTATCATTATCAATAAACACGGCACAAATAAACTATTAGTTGTGTATTGGAATTGATACACATGGCACTCAAAGTTACCAAAGGTACCAATGTTAAGTGCATACTTTTAAAATACTATTGAGCTCTTATAATTAAGCGGTGCTGGGGAATATAGTAATAAAAAAATTCAAATAAAAAATTTGTCGGCTAA
>NW_021775067.1:0-1499 GCF_005508785.2 Acyrthosiphon pisum | reverse complement strand
GGGGTACTTGAAACATCTAAAGTATACTATTATATATCTATGATAGTATCACGGTTTGTTGTTGATGTATAACGCGTTATATTTACCTATAACCTAATAGATATTATGATATGATTAATTTGGAATTTATTATAGGTACCTATTATAGGTCAATTTTTTTTTAAATACTATAGACTATAATATAATATTATGTCTGCTTATACCTAGACTGACATACCGTCTCCGCTCAGAATCGTTTTTCTTATACAATGATATTATATCATTGAATTCAAATTTAAAACCATCCATTATACAGTGACCCACTTGTAATCTACTGTACAGCAGAGCGAAATCCACTTACCTACCTTTTTTTTTTTTAACTTAGCTTTTTTTTACACAGAGTTATAACGAAGTGTTTTTGGTGTGATATCAGCTATTTTTTTATGAAATAAGTCGACATTTTATTTGAATGTATACAATAACAATAATAATCCATATAGCATGCATCGTTGGCCTCCCGTTATATCTTTTTTTCTATTTTAGTTTTTTTTTTTTTAAACTATAATATTAACATTATATCGTTACATCTAACCCATATTTTATTATTATGTTTAATAATTGATGTGTTATAATAGTAAGAAAGAAATAATAAAAATGCCGAAATGGCCAACGCCAAATCTCTCTTACTACACGTAAAACGTTACGCAGTATGCACGTGGTTTATCAACACACAATTTCAAACAACACAATTTTAATAGTAATATAGAAGGAAATAATAATAAAAGTATAAACACGTCGCGAACAATCTAGTGCAAGCAGTGGCGTGCTGACAAAATCTTAGACCTTGGCGCAATTATGATAAAAATACACCCACCGAATTCCCTGACATAGGGACTTTTACCTTAGGCTATCTTGTGAAGAAAAATAAATTTTATTACTTTATAATTATTACCTACTTAGTCACTATTTAACCTTACTCCTTAGTAAAAGTCAATTCTATCTTCTTCAGGAACAATAGTTTATAAAATAACACCCAACATGACAACATAGTCTAACTACTTGGCCAGTGTCGGACTGGCTCGAAAAGGCCCAGTCCGCGATTTGGAAAAAAGGTCCCCCAACAGGCAGATGGAAAATGTTTTGACTAGCCCAGAACAAAAAGGTCACTTGGCTCGCAAGTCGCAATCCGATTTATATGTACATTGAACATTTTTTTTTAATACAATTTCCATCTTGCATATTTATCAATTATCATATAGCCATACAAATAACTAAATACGTACCTAACTAAAATTCAATCATTCGATATATTAACTGGTTTTACTTTATTTTCAATAGAGAAGTTTCAAATTAGCTCCTACACTGGCTACACCACCTGTGACATCATACATTATAAAGAAAAAGGTGGGCAAGTGGGTGTCGCTCTGCTGCACAGTAGGTTACAAGTGGGTCACTGTAATGGATGGTGTTAAATTTGAATTCATAATATCATATCGTTGTATACGAAAAACGATTATATA
>NW_021775066.1:0-761 GCF_005508785.2 Acyrthosiphon pisum | reverse complement strand
GGGGAGGGAAATAATATAACCGACTGATCTCATTCAGCCCAAAAATTATCGATTTTATGAAAGTAATTTTTACTCACTGTGCATGTAAAAAATCAAAATACTATTTACTCAGCCATTTGTGAACCCAAGGAAGTTGCAGTTTTAACCTTATAAACATAAAATTAAAATTGTATATATTTTTTCCAAATGTTTTATACGGAAAATAGTTTTATCTTATATTCTGATATTACATTAGTGTTAAATTACCGTTAATTTAATGGTTTTGATTATTACCTAATTTTATTGATCTTTTTAATTTTTAATTATTTGACTCAGAAGTCAGAACTGTTGTAATCACAGATTGTTAGAACACTTTAAATTAAATAATATAAAAATATATTAATATATAATGTGGATATGATTTATGAAACTGTATTAGTCGAAATTTGCTTAGAACGATTCACAGCTATGTTTGGTTTTGTTTAAACTACATATTGCTGTTGAACCACACTGTGGATGGAAACTTAGGACTATCTTATTAGTAGTAAATATAATTGGCATATTTTAAATTTCTAATCCTTCTAGTACCTTGGAAAATTCTTAAAAAGATTTAAGGATGTAAGCCCAATATTTTTTAGCCCGTAATAATTATGTGCATTGACGAATGTTACTTAAGTTACATACATTTATGGCTTTGTACTTCGTTACATTAATGTAACGATATCACTGAATAGATTAGGTTAGGTGTGCATGCAATGCAGTTCCTTTAAATATAAATATAA
>NW_021775065.1:0-1277 GCF_005508785.2 Acyrthosiphon pisum | reverse complement strand
ACAATAATAAACACAGTACACACTAATACACTAAAACTAGTAATAATTACAATTTAATGAATTACATTTAATAAAGTATAATAGATTTAAGGTAATTTAATGAAGCAATAGTCGCAGTTTTGCCAGGTTTGAAAGGAGTGATGATTGTTGTACAGTGTCTATAAAATTATCGTATTTCACTAGAAATTATCGTATAAATTAAAAACAGTCGAATGTACAGAAAATAATAAATTATATTATACTATATAATGTAGTTCTGTAAGTTCTGGTTACTTAATTTTATATTTTACAATATTGCATTTTACACAATAAGCGAGGCACTAACATTACGATAAAAGATTGTATAAAATACACAAATCACAAGTATAATAATAATAAAAATAAAAAATTGTATTACTCCAAACATGGTGGTATTATAACCATCTTCCGCCAAACCTAAATTAAATAATACATATTATTGAATTAGTTATTTAAAAAAATAATATAATGTACTAAGTGAGTAAATGTTATGTTTGTGTTTTCTTACGTGTCTTATGTATAGGTTAGTTATTGTGTTGTATTACATGTAAAATTAAAATGATTACAAATTGTAGTGATAGTTAAGATCAGTGGCGGCGCGAGAGGATTTTTGTGAGACAATTGTCTCACAGCTAAAAGGGGTGGTGGGTGGGTACTGGGTAGGTACCTATAGTGAATAGTCAGTTCTGAAAAATATTGAGTGACACACGTATCAAATAAATAAATAAATAAACTATTTATAAGTTTTTAATTGAAAAGGTGCTCGCCAGCTTATGGTAATCGGTAAAAAATACCAAGGAAAAAAGAACAATTTTTAAAAATATATTAATTGATTATCATAAAAAAAAAAAGTTATTGATATCAAATTATTATCATTTAACAAAATTGAATATTAATGATATTGTGTCGTGCGTGCTACAGCAGTTAAGAAATTTTCAAATTATAATATAAATATTAAAAAATAAGGTATAATTAAATATTTGAGTAAATAAATAATTTATTTTGTTTGTATGATTTTTTGGCATAAATCTGGTTTAGCAACCTATCGATTTTTCAAATTTTTTTTTCCAACATGTGTATTTTAGGGTTCTTTATAAGAATGTAAAAAAAAAAGCCCGGAGAAACTTCGTTTTGACGTTATTGATAAGAAACTTCAATAACCTATATATTTTCGTTACGCGTATTTTTTAAAAAAAAAATACTTAGAAATTAGAACTGAATATTATTATTTTTTTTTTCATGATGTGTGGTTTTAACGG
>NW_021775064.1:0-1036 GCF_005508785.2 Acyrthosiphon pisum | reverse complement strand
AACAAAAAATATCTATAAGAAAGTCAAATTAAATTTTTATGATCGTTGAAATTCAAATTTTTACAACATTGGATATTCACTCGATTTCTCATATAGCGATTTCCTTTATTTTGTTGTAATTCAAAAACGAATAACTTCAGATACATGAAAATTTTACTGAATGTTTATATTAGCATTTCCTATGCACCATACAATTTTGAAAATATTTTGACTCTTTTTGAGCTGTTTACGGACATTTTCAGTTTTCAATTTTTTTAGTTTTTGTTTTCTATAAATATCAATACAGTTTTATCTGTTGGGCCAAAAAGTGTATACATTTAATACAAAGCTCCTGATATATTGTTACAATATCAGTAGAAAAATATTAAAAATACATAGGCACAATTTTTTTTTATAAGCATTTAAAGATCAAATTTTGACAAAAGCTATCAAATTTTAATTTGAAAAATTATTTTGTAGTTAAAAATGTATAAAATGTTCAATTTTTGTATCTAAGAATTGAAAATTTAAAACAAGATTCCACGTAAGTAATTAATTCTGTTACCAAAAAATCTAAAAAATACATTTACACAGTTTATTTTTATAGTAATTTTAGTTATTTTGTTGTGATTGTATAATATTATTCGTGGGTACTTGAAACTTCTAAAGTATACTATTATATATCTATGATAGTACCACGGTTTTTTGTTGATGTATAACGCGTTATAAGTACCTAATAGATATTATGATATGATTAATTTGGAATTTATTATATGTACCTATTATAGGTCAATTTTTTTTAATAACTATAGACTATAGTATAATATTATGTCTTATACCTAGACTGACATACCGTCTCCGCTCAGAATCGTTTTTCTTATACAATGATATTATATCATTGAATTCAAATTTAATACCATCCATTATACAGTGACCCACTTGTAACCTACTGTACAGCAGAGCGAAATCCACTTACCCACCTTTTTTTTAAATACATATACATATATATATATGTATATATAATGTAATAAGAAGATTACGGTAAAGCTATTGATAG
>NW_021775063.1:0-1081 GCF_005508785.2 Acyrthosiphon pisum | reverse complement strand
GGACGCGCCAGGACACGCTCAAATTAGACAACATTTTCTTTCTCTTTTCTTCTCAAATACCTAGTTCAGTAATATATCCAAATCATGCAAATTATAGATTTTAGGATAGGAAATATATATCATTTACGTATTAGAACAATTAAATCAATGTAAGTATATGTGTAAATGAGTAGCATAAACAAAAAAAAAAAACCACGAAGTATTATATAACTAGTATATAAGAATTACAGAATAACATTAACAATTACAAATAACCTATTTTAAGATATTAACCTAAGTACTAAAATAAGTATAAAATTATTAACTTATTTTAAGCTAGCATTAGTCATAAAAAAAAATGTTAAAGCAAGTAGATACAAAGAACGTGTAAAGTTTATTTTTCCTAACCTAATTTAAGTCAGCATAAGCATGAAAACAAATGTAAAAAAAAGATTAATAAAAAAATGTAAAATGATTTAATCTAATTTAAGTTAGTATAAGGTGTAAAAAAAAAAATGTTAAAGCAAGTAGATACAAAGAACGTGTAAAGTTTATTTTTTTCTAACCTAATTTAAGTCAGCATAAGCATGAAAACAAATGTAAAAAAAAAATAAAAAAAAAATGTAAAATGATTAACCTAAGTTAAGTTAGCATAAGATATAAAAAATGTTAAAGCAAGTTAATACAAAAAAATATGTACAATTTTGTCTAACCTATTTTAAGTCGAAAAAAAAAAAACATGAAAATGATTGTAAAAAATATAAATAAACAAAAAAAAAGAATGTATAACAATTAACCTAATTTAAGTTAGTATAAGGCACAAAATTAATTTAAAGCGGTAAATATTAAGAAAAAAAAAATTTAACCTAATTTAAGCTAGTTCAAGTAAGAAAATAAATGTTAAGGCTAGGAAATACAAAAATTGTAAAAAAATAAAAAAAAAGAAACCTCAGTTTAACTTTTAAGATATCATAATTTTTGTTTTTAAGTACATTATAAGTGAATTAACTATAAAATGTGTATAATTAGATAAGCACACCTAAAATGTCATTGATTAAAAGTTAGAACCATATAAAAGAAAAAAAATTAGTATTTAGAAAAT
>NW_021775062.1:0-1002 GCF_005508785.2 Acyrthosiphon pisum | reverse complement strand
TTTTTTATGATTAGCTTGATTATTAATTTTATCCAACAGAGTTTAAATGAAACGATTATAAAACCAATGATTTTAAATGAAGACATTTCTTGTGATGAAGATGCTCATTTAAATGTACCTGAAATTATAGAGTACAATATTTATCAGGATGCTAAAAATGTTAAATTACCAGGCACAATGTGGGGTTTCCATAGTGATGGTGTACAACAATTAATTTTTACACACAGTTGGTTGTACAGATCATGAATATGAATTAACTAAATACATCGTAAAATTTTACCTAAATTCAAGAATGATTTTTGCCTGCAAAAAACATAACAACAAAGTGTCAGACCAAAAAAAAAACGAAAAACGTTTGAAAAAAAATTCTAGATTAGTATAAACATGTATAAAATATATAATTTTCTAATTGTATACCTATAATCTATATCCATAGTGTAATAACGAGTAGGTAGTTACTTCAAGCCACAAAATTTGGACACATCTTAATTATATTATATAATTTATGAATACAAAAATAGCTATTTTACATTATTATATTATATATTTATATGTATTATTAAATATATCATAACTCATATACTATAGGTACTTATACCATATTATAACGCATTTCTACAAAAAAAGTTGAAAACCTTAATACCTACATTTAAATCACATATAAATATTAACATTTCTTATCCTCTATAGGGTAGGCAGCGAACCTAGCGGCATATTTAACTGGAGTAAAGTTTTCGATCACTTTATCTAAGACGGGCGGGTGGAAGTGTTTACACCTTATCAATCCACCTTGGTTATAAGAGTATTATTATTGATAATTATTGCAACCTAACCTCAAAAAATCTGACTGCAATAGTGTACACTGGTGCACACTGACCGATACCGTAAATTTTAACGGTGTGTAAAATTATGTGATTATGGTATCAGTGTTTGCGTGTAGTGTACACTATTGCAGTCAGATGAAAACGCTATTACGGTTATCTAGTTGTATATTTGTAGTCG
>NW_021775061.1:0-1032 GCF_005508785.2 Acyrthosiphon pisum | reverse complement strand
TAAGATTAGATAATTTTAACAAAATATTATCTAGATAAAATAAAGATAACATTAATGTGATATATCAAGATAAAGATAAATACAACATCGCATTTATCTAGATAAATATTATTTTTTTACACTTATTTTTATCGTTTTACCCATTCTGAGTGGAACGATGAATGTATTGATTTTACAATGATGTGTGTTTTAGATTCTGAGTGGAACGATGAATGTATTGATTTTACAATGATGTGTGTTTTTTTATTTTTTTTTTAATATTTAATTTTTTTTTGTGTCTGTGTACATGATAAGTAGTCGAAATAATGCTACGATTTTCAACTTCAGTATCTTGTTCGATTGGAAAGTGAATATCGTTGTTGCATTGGGGAGGTCGAAATTTAAAATTCCCAGTAATTTTCAAAAGCGCCAAGAATAACCAAAGAAAAATTAAGGAAAAACGTGAATTTTTACGCAAAATCGATTTTTCACAAAATTGAATTTGGTTTTTGGTGTAACTTTAAAAAAAATGACCGTAGATACATGAAATTTTCACTGGTTGTTTATATTTCCATTTTCTATAAATTATACAATTTTCAAAATATTTTGATTTGTATTGAGCTGTTTATGGACAATTTCAGTTTCCAATTTAATTAGTTTTTTTTTCTATGAATGTTAATAAAACTTTATTTGTTGAGTAAAAATACTTGAAAATTTAATACAGGGCTAATATTAAAAATCTTTAGTCACAGTTTTTTTTTATTAGCATTTAAAGTTCAAAAATTGACAAAATATGTAAAAATCACAAAAATTAGCAAATTATTTAGAGTTAATAATTCGTCAAAATTTTTCTTTTTAGAACTAAGATTTTAAAATCTAATACATGATTCTTTATAGGATAATCTATCTTTACCAAAAAAAAAATATCTATAAGAAACTCAAATTAAATTTTTATGAGCGTTTGAAATTCATATTTTTACAACATTTGATATTCGCTCGATTTCTCATGTGACAAAATTCTTATTTTATTGTTATTAAAAAAACGAATGACTG
>NW_021775060.1:0-1072 GCF_005508785.2 Acyrthosiphon pisum | reverse complement strand
TATTATATTATGTATAATAATTAACAAATAATGCATTTAACTCTGAAAGTTAAAAGTTAATATCATGCCCAGATTAAGATAATTTTGGGCCTTGGGACAAATAATAATAATATATCGACTATTCATATATTATGGAAAACGTACTACCCGCTATGCCAGTTGCTTGTATATCCGTATTGTAGGCCCATGCCCCCTATCCGCGTTAATCTGGGCTTGGTAAATATTAATTTAATCAGTTAAAAATAAGATAATTTATAATTTTACGACCAGGTATAGTGATTGTGCAACTTTAATTTTTTTTTAATATAATAAGCTAATTAGTCGTGCCATTCCTTCTATTATTGATTATTGAACCTATAGATTTAGAGACTTGGGAATTATAATACCTTTGTGTCAACTAAATTATTAAATCAAGGAATGTTTATGTATATTTAAAATTTTAAAATTTATATTATTAAATATTACATAATACATTGTGATTAAACAAATCAATTCATAACTGTAGTATTGATAACTACAATTAAAAAATGTGATTTTACCTTAGTTACCTACCTTTATACTAACTAAAAAATCTAAATTATTCTAAATCACAATTGGAATTAGGTATACATTTATAGCTTATACATTCTCAAATAGCTTATACAACGTTGCTCAATCGATTTGTTACCGATTTCAAAATAGTTTATTTTAATATTAAATTTAATATATTTTCATAAATAAATTATAAATTATTCATAAATTAAATAATTTTACAAACACTATAACATAAAATAAGAGGGCAAGTGGGTGTCACTCTGCTGTACAGTACTACAGTAGATTACAAGTGGATCATTGTAATGTTTAGTGTTAAGGGGATTGGTGGCGGTGATTTCCTGTCTTTGTCTAACACACGCGCAACAGATTTGAAAACAGATTTGAATTTGTCGTCTACTTGAGATCGGTCAGTCTACATTTTTGATTTTTTGATTTACACTTCTCCAAAAAATGAAATATGAAATTTTTTTAATTACTCTTTAATAATACAATAATTTTAGGATTTTGGGGGATAATATAAAATATGTGGACTGACCGA
>NW_021775059.1:0-811 GCF_005508785.2 Acyrthosiphon pisum | reverse complement strand
CAATTTTTTTTTGACAATGTTTTACAATGCAAACACGGCCTGTCAGATGGATGGTAAGTTTTTTATAAACAAACTAGCTGATGCCGTGCACCTCGTCGCCCATTAAAAATACATACTCCATATGTATTTTACAGATTATATTAATCTCTAAACGTTAATTAACATAATCAAAAAGGGATTATTATTCCGAAAGGGATCCATTATTCCGATGGCCACGCTTGGGTGTGTGCTGTAATTAATATCGGCATCATAGTGTAGTGCACAAAGGTTCAATTCGGTGGTTCGTCTGGATCGAGCACCCATTACTCGCATGGTCCCCAATCTGGTTTCTCTTTGCTCGTCTGTCCCGGATGAGCGCGCCCTAGACTGACATTCTCGGTTTGTCCTCGGGCCCGGGATCGCCGTTCTCGGTCGGTACTCATCCTGGCTTCTCTTTGCTCGTCTGTTTCCGCGGCTCGTGTTTCTAGCACGTGTTCTAGCACGCAAGAAGCGGGACTATTTATCGATCGTTTGTTGTTGGGCATAATAAATTAACTAATAATAGTAGAAATTCTTATAATAGTTGCAATTGAATTCGGTTATAAATATGAATCGTTGGGCACTATAATAAATAACAAACATTTTAAACCATTGGCAACCAATAATTATTATTATTATGGCTTTGAAACCCACGGTAACTATTTAAAAACAAAAAGGTCCATAAGTTTCAAAATATTATATAATTGTTTGCCATGGGTAGATGGACACACCCGTACTATATCTGATCCTGTGCAATTCGTTGCCCATTAAAGACCTATAATTATAAACAACA
>NW_021775058.1:0-826 GCF_005508785.2 Acyrthosiphon pisum | reverse complement strand
GAAAATTTTACTGAATGTTTATATTAGCATTTCCTATACACCATACAATTTTGAAAATATTTTGACTCTTTTTGAGCTGTTTACGGACATTTTCAGTTTTAAATTTTTTTAGTTTTTTTTTTCTATAAATATCAATAAAGTTTTATCTGTTGGGCCAAAAAGTGTATAAATTTAATACAAAGCTCCTGATATATTGTTACAATATCAGTTGAAAAATATTAAAAAAACATAGGCACAATTTTTTTTTATAAGCATTTAAAGATCAAATTTTGACAAAATTTATTAAATTTTAATTTGAAAAATTATTTTGTAGTTAAAAATGTATAAAATGTCCAATTTTTGTATCTAAGAATTAAAAATTTAAAACAAGATTCCACGTAAGTAATTAATTCTGTTACCAAAAAATCTAAAAAATACATTTACACAGTTTATTTTTATAGTCATTTTAAGTACAAATTTGGACGAAATTACATATTAAAAACCTAGGATAACTATTTTAGTTATTTTGTTGTGATTGTATAATATTATTCGTGGGTACTTAAAACTTCAAAAGTATGCTATTATATATCTATGATTTTACCACGGTTTTTTGTTGATGTATAACGCGTTATAGCTTATAAGTACCTAATAGATATTATGATATGATTAATTTGGAATTTATTATAGGTACCTATTATAGGTCAATTTTTTTTTAGTACATAGATAAGTATATATTATATGTCTAATACATAGACTGATATGCCGTCTCCGCTCAGAATCGTTTTTCTTATACAGTGATATTATATCATTGAATTCAAATTTAATACTGTCCATTATACAGTGACCC
>NW_021775057.1:0-1092 GCF_005508785.2 Acyrthosiphon pisum | reverse complement strand
GGAATGCTCCTGACGAAGTTTTGATCTTTTCGACATATCTGTCGAGAAAGAAAAGACTGTTAATAATTATAATATTGAGGATTTATTAATAAAATAAAATTGATATTTAATACTTACAATATATTTACTTATACCTTGTTCAGATTCCCATGTTTTTATAATATCATCCGTCTCAAAATGTAATTCGAGAATTCTTGAACTTGGCTTTAATTGAAAGCCAATTGATTGTTCACACAGATACAACAAAGTTTCATCTTTAGGAACTAAGAAGGTACTTTTATTTTTTGTTTTACATGAAGGAACACAGCAAGTCATTTTAAACAATAATATAACAAGTTTAACAATTGACACTAGTACAAGCTACTAGAATACCGATTCACGATTTATAACAAATATTACTAATACCGAAATACTCATAAACATACGGTTAAAGATATACTTTAATACTATATCTTATTTATACTATATCATAAAATCAAAATTCAAATACATAAAAAGGCGGTAAAATATAAAATATATTATATCTATATTACCTTCTTATCATAATAATATGTAATATAGTTTAAAATTAGTTCTAAATTTCATCACATGGGCGCCACTGGTTAATTATTAACAGCTGATTTTTATAGTCACTTTGTAAATCAGTCTGGAAGCGGTTTACTATAGGGCGATGTGCAACCTGTATATCTTTAATTGTGTCACCAACACTGCTACAATCCAAATTATATAATGTTCTGTGAATTATTTCGAAACAATTGTACAAAAAAAAAAAAAACTATTGTAATATTAAGTATGTTTCATTAATATATTTTTTTTACCTATTTAAAATTGACCTAATAGGCGTTAAATAGGTTATAAATAAAAAAATATATTTTAATCCAAATTATACCAAAACAGGAAATTTTTCAAATGGAAGCTCTTATAATATACGTATTTCTAACCTATATCATTTGATATCACTTAATACAAATAAATTATACTGACTAACAATATGTACACATATCCGACTTATGTTAATGCAATAATAAACATTTGTGAAAATATTGAAGACTGCTTTTGTGAAGTAACTATAATATATAGTTTAGTATTGTA
>NW_021775055.1:0-791 GCF_005508785.2 Acyrthosiphon pisum | reverse complement strand
TCCATAACACACCTTACTTGAATCGAATATACTAATAATTATAGTACTATTGTACTGGACACTGGTGAATAAAAGAAGAATAAAAGTTTAATTATAAATAATAAATATTATCATTATAACAAATATAATTATTAAGCAATTTAATATTTGGAACAAACCATACAGTTTTTTTTTAAATATTATTATTTGTTAAAGTGAACATTAAAAAAACAACAATTTAATTTTTATAAACATTATATTGGTCAATAACTAGTAATTAGTAATTAGTAATAAACTATTGACATTTATTATAAATGCAATAGGAACTTAGAAAGTTAATTTTGCTGGTAAATTGATTCATTATTATAAATGTATAAATGCAATAGGAACTTAGAAAGTCAATTATGCTGGTAAATTGATTCATACAAGTAAAATAATATAAGCATAATTTAAAATGCAAAGTTTTAAACGAGTATAATAAAAATTAAATTGTTTGTCTGGTTTTATGTTAATGTTTGATTTATGAATATACTATGTAATATATTGGACTAAGTTTCATCTTGGAGATCATAGCAAAAAACCTACACACAGCTATAACAGGTATTTAGTTTTTTTTTTTATATTGTGAAAATAGCAAGAGTCTTGCAAGAGTCTTGCGCAAGACCAAGATTTTGAAAGTCTTGGTCTTGTTTTGATCATCACTATCTCGAACTCGAAATGAATGAATAAAGTTATTTGTACAAAATAAGTTTGTAACTATTTGATAAAAAATAAGTAAGAAGTACCTACCTATGATGTCAATATTCAACAAA
>NW_021775053.1:0-1278 GCF_005508785.2 Acyrthosiphon pisum | reverse complement strand
TTGAGAAGAGGACGATTATATAGTGGATAGGCTGTAAGTAGGTACGATTATTTAATTTATTGCTAGGTATGTGTGTTTTTTAATCTTTTCCATTATGATATTATTATTTTCCAATACTCCCACTGTGAGCTCCGTGACGGAGACTTTAACGCCAGACGGATGCCGGGCGTCTAATCGTTATTACTTTTAAAACGCTAAAACCATATAATATAAGTTATAACCATAATATAATATCATTCGCGTTCAATTTTACGCCGGACCGCAATCCGGTCTAATCATTTTTTTCTGATTCATTTCTCATACACCCGATACGTTTTCTTCCGATTATTCGAAATTGATGAGTATTGTATTGGTCTACTTTATGTTAGTTGGGTACACAGGTCTAATATATAGATATAGGACATAGGTAGATACTTCTAGAGCCTAACTAATTCAGCCGTACGTATATTATACCACTTATACAATTGTATGGTTGCGCATTATTAGACTTTCTTCGTTTTAGTTTACCACGTCAAATCATACGCATGAAAGCATTTTTCGGCAATGACGACAATAATCGACAGAAAAAAAACGTATTTTATTATAATATGTGCTACAGTAGATTGAATACAAAGATATACGTAATCAAAAAATTCGATCTATTTTTAACTGATGGTTGAGAAGAATTCTTTAAAAATTGCATTTATATAATATTTTTATAATTACAAAAACAGTAGATTGCATTTTATTACCTATAGGTACTGCTGGTGCATACGCATTGTCATACTTATATATTGTATATACAATTACTGAATAGGAACTTATATATTATATTATTTTAATGTATACGTACTATAGATATTAGAGACGTATGACACTACTTATATAGTAAAACAATTATGATAGGATTTTTATTTGTTTACACTTGCATTTTTCTATTTGAAATATATATTATTCATTGAACAAATAATTTATTGATGTACATGAAGTTGGCCCCCCCACTTTGTCCGAATGATTTCAAAATACCACCAAATAATTGCAAATTAATTGCAAATAATTGCAAATCCAGTTTCGCTAATTGCAAATCACCCAGTTTTGAGTTAACTCAAATTCAATGTTGGGGGGGCCAACTTCATGCAGCCCCCCCACTTTGTCCGATTTTTTTCAAAATGCCGCCAAATAATTGCAAATTCATTGCAACTAATTGCAAATCGAGTTTTGCTAATTGCAAATCATTTTTTATATTTTTTACGAATTTTTCAATTTTTTAGCCAGCCCCCCCACTTTTGTCCGATTTTT
>NW_021775052.1:0-853 GCF_005508785.2 Acyrthosiphon pisum | reverse complement strand
GATCGCGCGTTTATAGAGACACGTTCACACGCAACCCGTTTGCATGTATATATACACACCATATAGATGTATATAAAATGTATAAAATATTATAAAATAATAATATCTTATACTATTAATGTTACCTTACGCAACTTTGTGTACAATGTTCTGTTTCGGATGGATACGCTTTTGTTCGTTTCCTTTTCTTCTAATATATTGTTGAAAGTCTAGTTCGGCTATTGCTCGTGGTAACGGGATACTGATATTTGTCGGAATCCCACCGCTGCCACCAAAAATGTTACGAATCTCCTTGGAGGTCCGTGCACAAATAAAACAACGAACACTTTCGAACTATAGGTTACTTTCTATATTACTTGAAAAGAAAAACTTACAATACATTTAATGAAATAAAATGGTCTGACAATAATAATGCTCTGGCGCGAATCACAAGGTTCCGTCTACTGCTCTGAAATGCCACTGCACTCGATGCTATACGAGCCGTGCCTGTAGCCAGCGCTTGCCTGGAATTGCTGTCGCAGCAATTTCAGACAGTCGCCGTCGTACAATACTATCTTATACACTATTATATATATATACTAACTAATATAGCCAGGGGTTCTTAACACCATAGATAAGTATATAAGATACCTTATACCTAGACTGACATACCGTCTCCGCTCAGAATCGTTTTTCTTATACAGTGATATTATATCATTGAATTCAAATTTAATACTATCCATTATACAGTGACCCACTTGTAACCTACTGTACAGTAGAGCGACATCCACTTACCCACTTTTTTTTAAGGTTACAATTCAATTATGTAATTCCCTCTAAACGTATCCACAGATGAGCCCCCAGAATTGACTAT
>NW_021775051.1:0-976 GCF_005508785.2 Acyrthosiphon pisum | reverse complement strand
TCAGGTCCGCAACGACAATTTGACCACTTACATAAACTAAAATGATAGTTGATTTTTTCTGTTCTACATTTAATAGCATATTGTTGAAAATGTACCTTTTACTAGCGACAGTACTATTTTATGCATTCAGTTTTTATAATATTCTTCAATAGATTGTATAGTCGTAAAAATTCTCAGGAATTACGTTCTGCAGATGTAATCGATTACGGGTACGATGGATCTAGCGCGCAGATGGCATATAGTTCCAGTGACTCCTTGGAGTTCCACGTTACGGGTGTATCGCTCATGAGCTGCCCGTCTCGTGTGCCGCTAAAACGATCCGACAACGACTTTGCTCGATTCTGATCCGATTATTCGGTGGCTGCAATGTCGCTGACATATTATTATAAATCTATTCGAATATACTGATGATTGATCACCTGTGTTAATGTTTTAATGTAATTATATTACAATTATTTAATTAAAAAAAACTAATTAAATTAAATGTTTCTATGAAAGTTAAAAGTATTTATTTAGTCAGTGATTTTTGTTTATCGATTAACATTTTTTTCAAATCTATGAACAAATGATTGGTAACAATGCATAAACATGTATCAGGCCCGCAATCACAATTTTGATTTGACCACGCACATAGAGTAAAATGATTATTGATTTTTTCTGTTCCAGAAATAGCATGACTTTTTAATTTTGATAATAATGTGTAAAATTTAGAAAATTCATTGTAACAAAAATGTGAAGGATGAATTATTCCCATTTCAGTAATGTCCCTTTCAATTTCTTTAAATAAGTCCATTGTAAATAATAACACACAATTCAACTGTTACTAATAAACTGAAACAGATTTAGTTGTGTGTTATTATAATATACTACAATCAGTAAATACAAAAATCTAATTACACCAAAAATGCAAACGCACTTAATGATGAAATTTAAGTTTATAAAAACAAAAAATAAAAAATGTAAACTCATGTCCTAG
>NW_021775050.1:0-779 GCF_005508785.2 Acyrthosiphon pisum | reverse complement strand
TTAAAAAAAAAAAAAAAATATATATAATAGATAAGTACTTACAGAAATAAATCATAGCGCTAGAAATACATGAACGGTTGTCAATATAAAAAATAATAGTATAAATAATATTTAAATTATAATTATTAATATAAAAATGATTAATATGCGAGACGGTCGAAGATGCGGTTTGGTTATGTACTTTAACCCTAACTAAAACTGGTCTGCTATGAAGTACGGACGACGAAAAATTACATTTATTAAGTATGAAACAATAAGTAATTCATGAAAGTTAGTTTAAATTTCATAAAAAACGGTTTATTACTAGCACGGTTAACAATGATACGAATAATATATGATAACGAAGGTCAACAGCAAGATTATAAAGAACTTTATAATTTTACGTTCTTTATAATCGTGGTCAACAGCTGTATAATCATAATTTGTAAAACAACCTGCTGCTGCAGCTGTTGATAAAGCAGTCGTGGATCACAATTTTATATCATAGAACAATATATGGTTAAAATATGGTTATATTTTAATATCATTTAATATTATATTTGATAATGAATTATTGTGGAATTGAAGTATTTCAAACATAAAACTGAAATCATCGTTCTGTACGAAACAATTGCTAAAATCAAAATTTTGTATATACTGGTTAGTAAAATCATTTCTCTGACAAGATAATGGTAGAATATTAATGCTTGCTTTAATTAATGAATACACTGTATCAAAAGTTGACTGATATGAAACCAACTTTTTCTGCTTTTCAACAATATATGAATCTATACATTCTT
>NW_021775049.1:0-1246 GCF_005508785.2 Acyrthosiphon pisum | reverse complement strand
AGTTTGATTCTGGAGATGATACATTTTGATAAGGAGTTGGTACATTTTGATAGGGAGATTGTGAAGGCATTGTAGTTAGATTTTGACATTGAACATCTTGCTGTCTGAGAAGTGTTGTAGGTGAAATCTGTACTGGCTGATAATGAACTTTATCTTGTGTTGAAATATTTGTATACGATGGTATTGTATTACTTTGGATAAGTGGTATTCGTGGTAAGGTAGACATGGGTTGATCGTAATAAGAATTAGTTTGGTAAGGAGAATTTTCATAATTATTCATTTTAGCATTGAAGATCAAATTATCAATGTTATGCATTATTATTTCACGAGTTCTTTCGTCAAAACTTCTCAGTTTTGTTGCCAATAAATCGGTATACAGTTGTACGTCATCTTTAGGGGGCTGTTCTGAAACGCTTTTTAGTATATCAAATGCGTCACCCATACGCTTTTCTAAATCCACTTCACTTAAGTTTATTTTTTTTGATTTTTTCCTAGCTGGTTCTTTAAAAATTCTACCTGCTTCAGCCTGAGTTTCTGCCTCACCGATATCCACATTAAGAAGATCGTCATTATTTGGGTTCCTATCTTCCATCAATAACGTATCCACTAATTCCTAAAAAAACAACCTTGTGTTCAAAACGTTTTACTGCAATATTATTTTGATTATTATATCTTAATTAAATATTTAATGCCACTGCACGCTATTATTTTAAACTTATAAAAATATGTATGAACCTACGTGTACACTGTACCAATACAATATAGGTCAATTAATGGACGTGGCTGTTCAAATGTGGGAAGAATTGGCGTAAAAAAAATAATCAATCAATCAATCAATAAAAATATTAGAAGTAAAAATAAAAATTAAAACACAATTTCAAACAAAATTATAATTCACGACCCTATTTAGACAGTAATAAAATATTTAAACAAAAATAAAAAAATGTTAAAAATTAATATCTATTTTTTAGATTCTGAGTGAAACGATGAATATATTGATTTTACAATGATGTGTGTTTTTTTATTTTTATTTTTATTTTTGTGTGTGTACACGATAATTAGTAGTCGAAATAATGCTTCGATTTTCGACTTCAGTATCTTTTTCGATGGGAAAGTTAATATCGTTGGTGCATTGGGGAGGTCAAAATTGAAAATTTCCCAATAGTTTTCAAAAGCGCCGGGAAAAACAACATGAAAATAATTAAGGAAAAACAGGAATTTTTACGCAAAATCGGTTTTTAACAAA
>NW_021775048.1:0-844 GCF_005508785.2 Acyrthosiphon pisum | reverse complement strand
TTTTTATAGTCATTTTAAGTACAAATTTGGACGAAATTACATATTAAAAACCTAGGATAACTATTTTAGTTATTTTGTTGTGATTGTATAATATTATTATTCGTGGGTACTTGAAACTTCTAAAGTATACTATTATATATCTATGATTTTACCACGGTTTTTTGTTGATGTTTAACGCGTTATAACTTATAAGTACCTATTAGATATTATGATATGATTAATTTGGAATTTATTATAGGTACCTATTATAGGTCAATTTTTTTTTAATACCATAGATAAGTATATATATGTCTAATACATAGACTGATATACCGTCTCCGCTCAGAATCGTTTTTCTTATACAGTGATATTATATCATTGAATTCAAATTTAATACTGTCCATTATACAGTGACCCACTTCTAACCTACTGTACAGCAGAGCGACATCCACTTACCCACCTTTTTTATATATAAATAAACATATAAATTACTTGGTTAAAGGCAGTTGCTCACTTGAAATGTTACATCATTCGTATCGTGTTCTATAAAATAAAAAATTAAAGTTGTGTTTGAATCGGATAGAAATTCAATTGAAAATGCATTTATATTTTATTGAGATACACTGATACCTACATCCCTCACATCAAAAGTACGTTTTAAAAAATGTTTTAAATATTTTAAATTTAGTTGGTGCATACAATACCAGCTAATGTATGGAAACGTTTCATAATACCTATTGTATGGCCACCGGATTGTAATAATTTTTAAACCTAATTAGAAAACATTAATATTTAATAATTAATTTAATATCAAATACATTTTTAAAGCGTGTTCAAAATAATTACTTTGCATTTCTAAAATATT
>NW_021775047.1:0-4654 GCF_005508785.2 Acyrthosiphon pisum | reverse complement strand
GGTTAAAGGGAGTCACTGTAATGGGTTGTGTTAAATTTGAATTCAATTAAATTATAATATCATTGTATAAAAAAAAATAATTTTGAGCAAAGACTTAGAGTCAGCCTATTTTTGAGAACTAAACCTAATTAGAATCAAATGTATTCAATTGTATTTAACGAATTTCTCTATAATAATACGAATTTTTTTTATCTCCCGCGAGACTTCGGAGTACACAAGTTTCACTGCACTTTGTATCTGATAGCATTCTTCAGCACTTATAAGTGTATGGGGAATCATACAGATATTAACTCGCACTAAGCCTTTTTATTATTCTCTTATTTATTAGCCATAGTATTTTTCCGTAAACTGTAGAATAATATATTTGATACCAGCAACAATGCACGATATAGAGAAGCTGATATTCAATTTACGTCTACCTATATGTACCTTTATGTTTGAGCGTTATAAACTACCGCTATATTATAATATAGTAACTATAGTATTTACTATTAATACTGACAATAATTGTCTCACAAGAGCATTGGAATCCGATTTATTCTGGAGACCCACAATGTCGTATTAACATCAAAGCGTTTTGTAATACCTATTTGGATATACTTATAAGGTATTACACGGTTATGCGGTTCTCATATTATTCGTAAGTAAATAATAATTAACAAGTAAGTAAACGCAGTTTATAGTTTATCCGTCGCAGTGCTTTTGTATTTCAACTACTGCGTCACGGTCTAAACGACTGCAATATTTACCTATATTTTATTTATCTGGTATTATTAAACGATCATAATAAATATTACAATTTGACACAAATAGATATATTAATTTACACAATCGAGATTAATAAATAGACAAATGAAACAAATGATAACTGTGGACAATTAACAAATTATACAATCGTAATTAGTGTAAAATACAATTCTTAAAAATGATTTGTTATAATATCTGAATAATAGTACCAGAGTTGGTGTTATAAAGATAAATAGCAAAATCAATGTGAGATGAACTAGCAGAAATCAATTAGAAATAGGAGAGGAGGAGCATCTGCAATGTGTCCAGCTATCGACTTTTACATGAATAACAAGTTACAGATTCTGTCACAAGTAGGTATATCTCCTAATGAGTTAGGTCCAAGTAGATTTTTTACAGGTAATCTCGCAGGGTATGTTCATCTTTTTATGGATACTGATGATAAAAAACCCCTTTGAACTTTTCAAAATATGTCTGAAATGTTTAGGTACCTATAATATTATAGTTTTTCTACCTATAGTATATTACTAGCGTAAACATTAAATAACTTAGTGAGAGTCGATTTTGTTTAGACAGTATCAATGAATCTTTATCTTTTTTTTATGTTAAATATGAATTTACATTTTATAACAATTTACCACCCAACCACCCACTGCCTGTATATTGTTGGCACAAAAACGCCGACAACTATATTATATAATATTTATATATTAAACTTTTAACGTATTCAACATTTATAAAGTCAACAAATGCGTTAAAACGTTGATGGCCTTCTCACATCGTAGTTTAGTCAATGTCGGGTGTTGTTTTAATTATAGATGTAGGTCGCAGGATAATAAACGATCGTAATTAATATAAAATTATAATATTTCGAATTAATTTCGTTAAAACGTGTGTGTGTGTACACAGTATAACATTATAATATTCATTATTTTTCACTCGGGTTATCAAAAATAATCAACTCGAATTTTAGGTTACCGGCTGTTCTGGTTGTTCAAAATTTTGGTCGTCGTCTACGAGTTATAGAAATAGAAGTGCACATAACATTATTATATTCGTGTCTCAAGCTGTTTTTACCGTCCAATCATTGAAAACAATACGTTTCTCTTTTAATGACACTTGTATAGTAAGTTGTATGTACTATATAAATATAATATATTATTATATATACTTACGAACAGAATGTCAGCCTACGCCTTTTTTTAAATCAAAACTGCGTTTTGAAAAATAATTTAATTTAAAATGAGTAAGGCATAAAACTATCAATCATGAAAATTAAATTTAAGAACTTTATCTAGGGCTTGGTATATTTTTTTGCAAATTATTCAATTCTTAAAACGTTAATATACTTGTTCTGTCTAGTGAATAAATAATGTAATGAGTTTTATCCTAAAACCTATAGTATAATTTTACAAGAAAAAAAAAATTTTGACGTGTCTACGCCATAACCACCCCATACATAAATATTGTTATTTATACTGTTTTTGGGCCGATATTCGTATAATCTGACTGAATATGTTTTTCCGATTTTGTTTTATAATTATCGCAATGACGCAACAACTAACAATATTAAAGACATACGGGACTTCTTGTAAATTACTTTGGAATAGAACCTAAGTGTTTACATACATACAAACGTATTTTAAAACATTAACTTTTTCTAATTAATATATTATTATATCACCTCAATCAAACACCTCAAAAGTTTTTGCGTGTTGACATCCTCTTCACGGAGTTACGTATAACTACACAACAAATACTCATCTCCATCCTCTTTCTTTGAAAAACGCAATCGCTCTTTATCTCATCCCGTCGATATAATTTATTCATTAAAAACAGTCCAGATTGACGCTTTTTATTGTTGGTTTGTACAATGAATTCTTAGATTGTCGTTTTATTTTGTGTTTTCGTGTAAAACGTTTGTAATAGGTACCTGTGTAATATTACTGCGCCGAGTACGAATCGTAAGTATATACTTTTGTTTTAATTACCATCCTTATTTTTCCTTGTTCCTGTGGTGATTAAAAATACATATTTAAATTTTTTTGTAAGTCTCGTGATAGGTACTCGTGATTGATATCAGAAATTCTTACGGCCGATAATATTATTCTAAACAACGATTATTATAGGCCGTATTAGATATGTTAATTATAATATGTAGTGTACGACATGGTCGTAGTAATTTTCATCCATTAATGAGATACCATATTCCTCCACCGTCCAATTTCCTCCACAAAAAATAAAAATAAAATATGTTTACTTACTGCTGCGAGTTACATCCAAAAGGATTTGAACAATCACAATTTTTTAAGAGTTGTCATTTTTTAAGGGCAACGAAGTACAGGGGGTGAGCTAGTAATAAATATATTTCTAGGTCATATTATAACAAAGAAAAAAAATAATAACCTTATGGTCATTACCGAACAATTATATTTGTAGATTCTAAGCATAGCGATGAATGTATTGTTTATATAACAATGCGTGTGTTATTTTTCAGTCTGTCATTAACTTTTGGAGTAGTAACAATGCTCCAATTTACGATTTCAGCATATTTTCTAACAGAAATGTGAAACTAGTTGGTCGTTGGTGTATTTGGTATGAAAAAATCAAAAAAAATCTAGTAGATTATACAGTTGGAATAAACAAAAAAAAAAAATTAAGAAAAATGAGAATTTTTACATAAAACCAATTTTCAAATTTAGTACATTTTTTAAAATTAATGTCGATAAAAAAAGCTTGAAAACTGTATACATGAATTCTCATGAGTTATTTTGATGGCAGTTCAAAAATATTAAAGATACATAATATGTATAGTTATTTTTACAGAGTGATAGCCACTTGTCCACTTATTTTATAATTATATTATATCTTTTTGTCAAATTATGTTTAATTCAAAGAAAATAAATAGGTAACTAAAAGGGCTAAAATATTGGCTGTATAGTTCAATATTTGGAGAAAAATGGGGATACATTTTAGTATAAAAAATATTTGGAGGAAAATGAATATACCCATACGGTATAATATGTATATTTTGACAACGTGACAAAATATTTAAATATTTAATGGTTCTAATTTTAATCAAAAATAACTTGGTTCAGATGTACAATATATAGGCGGCTACATAATCTAAAAAGAAAATTAATTTAGTCGAACGATTCGGTATTTTGTTTTTTGTTTTTGTATATTTTCAATTCAATGCGAAACCACGTGATCATGTGTTTGTACGTGTATGTGTGAGGCTATATACATAATATATAGGTAGGTAATTTGATTGGTTTTCAGGGTTACGTGTTTTACACTAAAAACATTTAGGTGTAATGAAATAAATTCACGAAATGGTTTATATAGAATTACATTAGAGCAAGTATATTGGACAAGTATTTTACATTATATCGTTTGAAAAAATTTAGTTCAAAATGCTAATAAGAAAGTAACTTTACATTAGGAGGGGCTAGCTAGTAAAGGCTCTTGAACCACAAAATTTAATGAGATAAAAATATACATTATAAGAGACAACAAAAACAAAAATGTCCTCAATTTCCGTCGAGAGTTTTGAAGAAAATACATTGCACGTCATAATTTCTCTTATAGGCATAAAGTTCTAGTTTAGATGTCAAATTGAATATAATGTGAAGCGAGGTATTTATCATTAATTTGAAAGTTCCTAAAAACCAACAAGTCAGGCTGTGATGACCGATTACAGTTGAAATTTGGTTTGTTTTTAGCAAATTGTAGCGAGATTTTGCCCAATATTATCGCTATGAAATTATTATTGATATTACTATGATTGAATAGAGGCAAAATATGTTTTAAAAATGTACGCAAATAAAATATACTAAGAATGAATCTATACGGGATCTTATGCCACTATCGGGCAACGTGCATGGTAGACGAACATAAATTATTG
>NW_021775046.1:0-1866 GCF_005508785.2 Acyrthosiphon pisum | reverse complement strand
TTTTACTCAACAAATAAAAGTTTTATTGACATTCATAGAAAAAAAACTAAAAAAATGCTTATAAAAAAAATTGTGACTATGGATTTTTAATTTTTTTCATCTGACTTTGAAACAATATACTAGGAGCCTTCTATTAAATTTTCAAGCTTTTTTAACCAACAAATAATATTTTATTGATATTTATAGAAAAAAAATGGACACTGAAAATGTGCCTTAAACAGCTTTAATTTAAGTCAAAATATTTGGAAAATGTTATGGCGTATAGAAATTATTATAATATAAACATTCAGTCAAAATTTCATGTTCCTACGGTCATTTGTTTTAGATTTGCACCAAAAACCAAAATCGATTTTCTCGAAAACAGATTTTGCGTAAAAATTTCGGTTTTTCCTTAATTTTTCTTTTGTTTTTCACGGCGCTTTTGAAAACTCCTGGGAAATCCTTACTTTTGACACCCCAAAGTACCAACTAGATTAACTTTCCTATCAGAAAAGTGATTCTAGTTTAAAAAAATCTAAGTATTTTTACTGTCCTAAAAGGTGATGACAGACATAAAAATTAAAAATTTTAATTAAAAAAAAAAAAAACACATTTGTAAATTCAATACATTCATCGCTCCACGCAGAATCTAAAATATAATAAGATTAAACTTCAAGTTCAAGTTAGAACAGTCTGAACAGGTTAACCTTATCTGACTAACCCAAAACTGTTATAGCATTAATTATATAGGTACCTATTATATATTTTACTAATTTAGGGGTGAAACTAAACAAATTTTGAAATTTGAGTAAAATTATGACCAATTGGTTTGGGGGGAGGGGGGGTTATATTTGCGGTGCAGGGCCGGTTTGATTCATCTTCCCGGGCCGAAAAAATTCGCCAATCCGCCCCTAGTTCATACCTACCCTTAACTAGGTACCTTTTTTTGTTTTTCATTATCTTCACCTTTCAATTTTCATATATTTTATATATAAATTTCAATATATTATTAATTGCCAATAGGTAGGTAATATTACAAAACTATAAGGATAAATATATATATTGTTCGTTATAATTGATAACAGTAGATATACAATTTTTATTTTATAATATAAAGGAATTGTTATATTGTTGTTCACATATTAGATATTATTAAAATATATTAGTGTAGGTCCTATAAACTCCTAACCGTTAGGAGAAGTATTTGCAAAATTGGTTCCTTCTCCGGTCCTCGATATCGGGGAAAAAAAAAACTCCTAACCGTGTGTCGTACAAGACTATAAAAGTGTAAATGTGTATAAGGATGTAATCAATATTCGTATATTTTAATTGATACATTTTATCTATATGCAACATGCACTAAAATATACACTATATTTTAGGTATTAACATTTTTTAGTATTTTGTAACCAATGTTTTAATAAATTTCAACGATAATATTTTTTAATTTTAGCTATAGTGGTATACTTGCAACTTGTAATTTGCATAATACATTTGCTCGTAAACCTATTTCTCAAACAAATATTTACTGTTTAATAGTAGTGTCGGCGTGTCAAATAATTTTCCTGAAGAAATAATCATAAATAATTAGTAATTTATAACTTATTCAAATGTGACTAAGTTATTATAACTGTTACAGTTGTAAATATCTTACCTTGTATCTTGTAACTCTATAGGTAGGTCGTAGCCTGTGGCCCGTAGGTAGGTACACAATTTTAGTGTAAATATTTGCTTTCAACTTACTAGTTACAACTAATCAATCAAGTAACTTGCCCAATGCAATGCAGTACAATTTACCTAGTACACACAAGACACAAATTTAGGGGTACAATTTCGATGAAAAAACTGAGTACCTACCTATACTGAACACCTAAAACCCGCAATCCC
>NW_021775045.1:66663-67489 GCF_005508785.2 Acyrthosiphon pisum | reverse complement strand
CTATAATGTGAATTCGTAACTAATGTCAAACAATGTATGTAATGTACGTGTTATTTGTATTGTACCACATACAATTGAATAGTATGATAATGTAGTACGAATAGCGCGGACAATTTAATTTAAATGTTGTATTTTATTTTAAGATTCTGATGTACCTATATATTATATGATGTATAAATAACATTAATAAGTCAATTTCACTATGTTCCCAATATTTATGTAAAATGTATTAATTACAATAATTGACATTGTATTAGTTGTTTGTTAAACACCATTTTAGTAAATTTTAGTAAATTTCAGTGCGTTCACAATATATTTTATAATATTACTTAATTAATTTATATTGTATTCATGGTTGAGATTTTACTTAATTTTATTACTATTATATTACTACTTACTATTGTATATACTTTTTACAATATTTAGATAATTGACATTTTATTAATTGTTTTACTCACTAAAAGAGTATTGTTTTTTTGTTGAACACCATTTAATAGTTGTTCATAATATTTATACATTTTGTATACTAAAACACCGTGAAACGCTGTTAATGATTAATGTAGGCTGTATAAATGGGTTGAAATCTTACTTTACTTTATTTTGTTTTTATGTTTTTATATGTTATTAATATATAAATTTCACTATACCTACTCAGAATATTTATTTTATTTTGCACTCTGTATATCACTGAACCTACTTGATTATTTTATATTGTATTAACGGGTTGGGATTTGACTTATTACTATTGCAAATTACATAATTGCCATTGCATTATTGTTTATTCACTAAAGAGTATAAGCTTTTGTAACACCATCTTCGTTTATTT
>NW_021775045.1:22936-25076 GCF_005508785.2 Acyrthosiphon pisum | reverse complement strand
GGTCATCGAACTGCGGACTCACAATTTTCAAGGACGAACAATTTGGGCGGTGACACCACAGGACAAAGTCATCGTCCTGCCCAAGATACCGCTCACGTCCAGCGCTGAGGACGACCTGCCCGTCCTATGGCGGCGCCTTCAATTCCCGGTGAGGGTTGTCGTTCGCCATGACCATCAACAAGTCGCAGGGCCAGACGTTCGACAGGGTAGGTTTGCTACTGACGTCGCCCCCTTTCACTCACGGGCAGCTGTACGTAGCGTTTTCGAGGGTGAGAAACGCACAGTCCGTGAGAGTCAGCATGTACGCCGACGACAGCGGGCGATTCGTCACCAAGAACATTGTGTACAGGTAAGTTCTGTAATGCAATAAGCGTCGACAATGGTAAGTATAATTTAGGTGACGTCCGATGATAGTCTAGGTGACTTTAAACCTGACTTGTGTAACATATTTTTCAAACACAATATGTTACACCGTTGTTCTACATGCGGCGGCCGATGATCAATTCTAGATGATGATGACAGTCTGGGTGACTTATTTAAGCCTGACACGTGTAACATATTTTTCAAACACAATATGTTACAAAACTGTTCTACGTGGTATTTTTTCTACATGCGCCCGATGATGATGATGATGATGATGATAGTCTAGGTGACTTTAAACCTAACATGTGTAACATATTTTTCAAACATAATACGTTACACCGCTGTTCTACGTGCACCCGATGATCATCTAGATGATGATGACAGTCTGGGTGACTTTAAACTAACACGGTGTAACATATTTTTCAAACACAAATATGTTACAAAATGTTCTACATGCGCCCGATGATCAATTCTAGATGATGATGATAGGTGTAACATATTTTTCAAACATAACATGTTACACTTTGTTCTACATGCGCCAGATGATCAGTTCTCGATGATGATGATAGTCTAGGTGACTTTAAACCTAACATGTGTAACATATTTTTCAAACATAATATGTTACACCGCTGTTCTACGTGGTATTTTTTCTACATGCGCCCGATGATGATGATGATGATGATGATGATAGTCTAGGTGACTTTAAACCTAACATGTGTAACATATTTTTCAAACATAATACGTTACACCGCTGTTCTACGTGGTCTGTGTGAAGGTACTTCGTGGACCTTGCCTTCGGGCTAAACGGAGAGAAAGTTTGACAACCTCCTCGTGGTTCTCTCTGGATGCGAATTCACTATAATGTGAATTCGTAACTAATGTCAAACAATGTATGTAATGTCTGTGTTATTTGTAATGGAACATTTTAAGATTTTATTCCACAGTTAAGATTCTAATGTACCTATGTTGTATGATGTAAATAACATTAATAAGTTAATTTCACTATGTTCCAAATATTTATAAAATTTACTGTAAATTAATGGAAAATGTATTAATGATTGAGCTTTTACTTTATTTTACTTTACTTTACAATAATTGACATTGTATTAATTTGTTATTCACTAAAAGAGTATTAGTTTTAGTAAATTTCACTATGTTTACAATATTTATAATATTTTCACTGAACTACTTAATTAATGGTTGAGATTTTACTTAATTTTATTACTATTATATTACTACTGTTTGCATACTATTTCACATATAGGTAATTATTGGATATAATTTTCCATAATATGATTTTTAAAATATTTATATAATTGACATTTTATTTATTGTTTTACTCACTAAAAGAGTGTTGGTTTTTTGTTAAACGCCATTTAATAGTTGTATTTCTTTCTTCTTGGTTTTAATAAGCAATTTCACTATGTTCACTCTATATCACTGTCAACTGCTGTTCATTTATTTGCATTGTATTAATTATTTAATAGTTGTATTTCTTTCTTCTTCGTTTTATCTAATAATAACATTAATAATATGTTTTGTACACTAAATCACTGTGAACCGTTGTTAATTAATGTATACTGTATTAATGATTGAAATTTTTCTTTATTTTATTTGTATTGTATTTCTTTCTTCTTTGTTTTTATGTAATCATATGTTATTAATATGTAAATTTCACTGTACTCACAATATTTATAATATTTTGTACACTGTATATACCTGGACTACTTGATTAATTTATATTGTATTGATGGTTGAGATTTGACTAAATTTTATT
>NW_021775045.1:18508-20322 GCF_005508785.2 Acyrthosiphon pisum | reverse complement strand
TAGTCATCAATTTATTGAACATCTGAAAAAAAACATAAAGGACAAACGTAGAAAATTGTTTGTTGAGAAAAAAATGTTCCTTGTTAAAAACCTTACTTCTCGCTCACTTCGCTTCTACTCGAGCTCTCGGTACCTGAAAATAATATGTTTGATTAGATTTATTAAATTCAAAAACTAAAGTATTTATATTATATCCTTTACATCGTTTTGCCCCGTGATCTTGGGAGTCTTGGGAGGAACTGATTTCTGAAAATGAAGTTAAATTAGAATAAAATTATCAATATCAAACACCTAAATAAATGTATATAAATATATGCTTACGGCGTTTGGCGGTGGCGTACCGCACTCCTCGAAGTAGAGCTCCTGAAAATAATTTGTTTAATTAGATATATCATTTTCGAAAACTTGAATATTTTTTTAAATTTTTCACTAATATACTATACTTACAACGCTGGACGGTGGCGAAGCAGGGCTCGGGGACCGTCGACGAGGGACCACCTGAAAATTATTCGTTTAATTAGATTTACATAGAAATGTAATTGGATATATTTTTAAAAATATTAATAAATCCTTACGTTCGACGTCGCTCGTGATGATGGGGAGCGGGATCTGGAGAGGGGCCTTCGATCGACATCGCCTCTGCCTCCTCCCAGCCGCCTTCCACCATCACGACGATCGTCGCTCTGTCGATGCCGACGGACCTCCTGAAAATCATTCGTTTAGTTACATTTATCAATTTCGAAAACTTAAATATATAAATAGATCCTTACAGCGTTTGGTGGTGGCGAGCCGATGCTCTCAACGTTGAGCTCCTGAAAATAATTTGTTTAATTAGATTTATCAATTTCGAAAACTTAAATATTTTTTTTAATTGTTTACTAATATAATATACTTACAACGCTGGACGGTGGCCTCGAGGACCGTCGACGAGGGACCACCTGAAAATTATTCGTTTAATTAGATTTACATAGAAATGTAATTGGATTTATTTTTAAAAATATTAATAAATCCTTACGTTCGACGTCGCTCTTGATGATGGGGAGCGGGATCTGGAGAGGGGCCTTCGATCGTCATCGCCTCTGCCTCCTCCCAGCCGCCTTCCCCCATCACGACGATCGTCGCGCTGTCGCTGTCGACGGACCTCCTGAAAATTATTCT
Source organism: Acyrthosiphon pisum (assembly GCF_005508785.2). Taxonomy (NCBI): domain Eukaryota; kingdom Metazoa; phylum Arthropoda; class Insecta; order Hemiptera; family Aphididae; genus Acyrthosiphon; species Acyrthosiphon pisum. Next base: position 19,164 of record NW_021775045.1, on the reverse strand, counting down.
TTAAAATTATTCTTTAGACTTACATAGAAATGTAATTGGATTTTTTTTAAAAAATATTAATGAATCCTTACGTTTGATGGTGCCCGTGATAATGGTGAGCGGGATCTGGAGAGGGGCCTTGGATGGTCATCTCCTCTGCCACCTCCCCGCCGCCTTCCACCATCACGACCACTGCCGCCGCCGCCGCCACCACCTCCCCTGCCACTGCCACCGCCAGCGACGCCACCGCCCCTGCCTCTGCCAACACCACCTCCCCGACGCCTTCTGCCACCACGACCACTACCGTTGCCGCCGCCGCTACCACCAACTACACCCCTGGGCTTGGCTACAATATAAATTACAATTGTATACAATATAATAATACGACTGTTATTAAGGAATATGTAAAGTAAACACTCACCGCAATCCCGGGAGAGGTGGCCCTCTCTTCCGCAATTGTAACATTCTGAAACGGATAGATATTATTTTAATCGTTTCCAATTTTAAACAATATATATATTAAAAAAAAAAGTATGCTTAAAATGTATGCTTACGTCGGGCGCGGTTTCCTGGTGGGCTCTGGGCGCTTTGGCCCATGTAAAACTGGCAGTTGGTAAGATTTTTGTAATATTGCTCATTCTAAAGTTATAAATAAAACAAATAAAGAAAGTTGAAAA
>NW_021775045.1:15058-17733 GCF_005508785.2 Acyrthosiphon pisum | reverse complement strand
CAATAACAAGAGTCAAGGCAGGTAACCCCATGCGGGAAACGATATCGCACGGCTGATTAAATTTATTTATTGTATTGACAAATTAATTATCTTATAGTTTTATATTATTCATTCGAACACGGCATTAAACCCTTACACTTTTGGCCATCGTTCTTATTTCATTTTTGCAAATTTTTTTCATATGGTCATAATAATGCCTTAGGACCATCACTCGATTTTATTGATACACACGCAAAAATGGTTTTCAAACATTCCCGCCTTCGACAGAATTAGATTAGACATAAACAAATTCTTAACTTCAAATACACCAATAATTACTGTTGATTAATACATTTTAGGTAATATGATTTATTCTCAGCTCTCACAGTTATTTGTACACATCATGGAGTGTGTTTAACATAAATTTACATGTCTATATTCGTTTCAGGAACATGCGTCAGGTGTGGCTGGCAGAAAGAGCCCTAGCCGATCCTGCAGCTGTGCCACCTAGACCAGTAAGAATGCATTTCGTTGAAAATGCGGCCCGGGATAGGGGCCGAAACAACCTGCCTACTGCAAATGAAGTTGCGGCCGTGTTCGTAGGTGAAGGTGGTCTTCCTCCCAGAAACATCAATCTGGTCATCTACGACACCAATCCAATCGACCAGCAACAGCGGACGCAATATATACCAGCGGGTTAGTTAATAAATATTTAACACAACTTCCCGCTCACAAAGAATGAATGACTTCCTTTTTGCCTGTTGTGCACCTCACACAAACACACATACATAAAATTATAACAGATGTCATGATTTAAGAGTCTAACTGCTACCAACGAATAGTTGGATAGAGTGACAATAAGTAACATTAATCAAATCTAAAGTTATATTACTTCCATATGTTGTGCTTTTATTTCATAACTGACATCACTTATAGACACATACACTATTATTATATTTATATTCAGGTATTATTATTATTACTATTACATTTTATGCGTTATTCCATGTGTTTTCATTCAAGCTGTGTATAGTAAACATTCTATTGCATACAGTACTATACACATCAATTTAATAAATAGTTAACTAATAAATCATTTATTAGATATTTATTTAATATGATGAATATATGTGTATGATATAATGATTATTGTGGTGGATTGTATACAATTATTTACTACTTTCTAGGGCAGTTGTAATACATAACAGATGTCATGATTTAAGAGTTTAACTGCTACCAACGAAGAGTTAAATTACTTTGACTACATTTTACATTTTGGACATTATTTTGAAATTCTATTACTTTATAACTAATACGTTAGGTTAAAACAGACTTCAACCATTTCAATTGTGCAGTAATACTTATTACCTACATTAGCAGTTTCGGTTTGTTGTGTGATAAAACAAAAGCCATTACATTATATTATGATAGTATGACAATAAGTTACATTAGCCGACCTTAGAGTTAATATTTTAGTTTATATTTCTTTTGCGGTTCTACAAAACATTATGTACTTGCTATACACACAACACAATCATAACAATAAATAAATAACTGAGAGTTAAATTACATCCCATCATATAGAATCATGGTTTTAATTGTACAGTAAATATCAGACCACACATATTATATTCTGACAATATTTTGGAATTTAATTAGTTATTTACCAACTAAACTTAACTGACATATATAATAATACTTATTGAATTAACAGTGTAAATTCATTGTGTTGGTGTGAAACAGGCTATTATATACATTATTATAAATTTAAAATAGCGTGGATCAACATAATTATTTTCATAATTTTGTAGTAATAGTGTGACAATAAGTGTTCTAAAGTTACATTACTTCAATATGTTGTGCTCTTATTTCATAACTGACATCACTTATAGACATACACACTATTAATATATTTATTTTTCCTTTCTATTTACATTTCCTTTCTTTTGTGGTTCTACAAAACATTATGTAGGTACTTGCTAAATAGAGAAGAATTAAAACTATGATTTCACAGTATATAATATACTTAATAACTAATAGCACTTACAATATTATAGCCGACCTTAGAGTTAATATTTTTTATACATTCACACAACACAAATGTATCTCCATAAACTAACTCTCAGCTACTAGAGACCTTTGGTTTAAAAATTAACTTAAAATTTATTATATTTCTCAAGGGTCATGTCACTCAGATCCCATGTTATATCCGCTGTTCTTCCCGTACGGCGAGGCCGGTTGGCATAACGGAATGTTGCAAGAGGGCCCTAGACGAAATAATGTCCGCAGTCGAAACACTATTAGAGAGTTTGCGTGCTACCGTTTGGGCATTCGGTATGAGGGAAATAATGACACCAGGCACCAACAGTTCAGTTCAATACATCAAGGACGGTCTTTGTTGCACATGTACGTGTGCGACGAATACGTTCAAATGGAAACAAACAATCTGAACTACATACGTCAGAATCAGAGGGATCTCCTAGCGGAAGCGTATCAAGGGCTCATGGACCATGTGAACCAACACCTCATCGTCAATCCTATGGCGGTCGGGCCGTAGGATAATTTTGCCGTCGACGTTTGTGGGCAGCGACCGATACAACAAGATGTGTTATCAAGACGCCATCACCATGGTCCGTAGCAAAGGCAAACCCGACCTGTTCATAACGTTTACGTGCAATCCCAGGTGGCCGGAGATC